>NC_056726.1:731285143-731457643 GCF_019279795.1 Protopterus annectens | reverse complement strand
CACACACACACACACACACAAATGAATGGATAACTTTATAGATAGGTTGATTGGATGACTGAATGATTGAGTGATTGATTGATTGATTGATTGATTGACTGATTGAGTGTGTGATGCATTAATCATTTCCAAAATGACTGCATATGCTATCTGTCATTCACATTCTCTAAGCATGCCAAGTCGTAGCTTAGTGTTTGTTGAAAAGGCCTGTGATTATGGTAATATGACTGGTAAAGCAGTGGTGATTATTGCATGGAACTTACTCATTATGTACTAAATGGTTTTATTTGAGTCTACTACAAGTGCAAGCATTATGAATGCTTGAAGACTACTGTCTCGAAGATGGGGACTTGAGCATGTTATAATTCAGGTAGGTTACTGTTCACACTCAAAGTTGAACATAAGTTCAGTCAAGCAGCTTTTGCAGCTTACTCAATTACACTATTTGATTACACTATTTGACTTCAAGCAAGGTAGGTGCAGCAGTCATGGGGAGGGAGTGTTAGGGAGGTGGACCATCTGGTGCAGCTTATAGAATTACATTATTTGACTTCAAGCAAGGAAGGTGCGGCAGTCATGAGGAGGGAGTGTTGGAGGGAGGAGCATCTGCTGTAGCTTACATAATTACATTATTTGACTTCAAGCAAGGTAGGTGCTGCAGTCATGAGGAGGGAGTGTCAAGGGGGTGGGAGTGTAGATTAGAGCACCACTTGGAAAGGAAATTTTAGGTTTTAGGAAGTGGGACAAGATTTAACTTTAGGAAGTGGGAAGGACGTTTTAGGGTTAGGGAGCAAGAAGGGATTCTTAGAATTATGGAGTGAGAAGAGCATCTTGGGGTTAGGGAGTGAGAAGAGAGGTTTGGGGTTAGGAAGTGAGAGGACGGTTTTAAGTTTAGGGAGTAGGAAGGGAGTTTTAGTATTAAAGAGTGGGAAGGGAGTTTTAGTATTAGGGGCAGGAAGGGAGTTTTAGTATTAGAGGGAGTATTAGTATTAAGTGGTGTGAAGGGAGTTTTAGTATTAGGGAGCAGCTACAACATAGACACAGTAACAACTTTAGAGTGTTGTCCTTAAATGTAAATATTACCAACAATATAAGTTGAAGAATAGGCATCATAAATTGGCATAGTAAATGTGAGACTGACATAATAATATTGGAGGATGTAAGATTTTTGATACAAACAAAGAAACACTGGGGAGGAGATACAATATGGAATCTAGGAAGGAACTATATACAGCCATAGCTGTATTTTGTAGAAAGTCAGTAAAAATATTGAGCATAAGATTGGCAATGATGGGAAGGTTAACTGTTGTAGATCTCAGACAAGTAAAGAAATGAAAAATGCATTTCATAAAACTTTGGATTATGTAGTAATTAATATGAATATAATATTGATGGGGAATTTTAATTTTGATTGACAGGAAAAAAGATAAAGACATCAAATGATGTTAAAGAACTTCTTGAGGTTATAAAATGTGGCAATTTGAATATTTATTTATTTATTTATTAAACATTTGTTTACTGGAAAGTCCGATTGGACACAGGTCCTTTTTCAGTGGAGGCCTGGGGAGAAAAGCTCCACAAAAATTACAGAACATTTAACAAGCAAGTATTACATAGTACATTCAGATTATATAATATTATTAGATTATATTATAACAGTCATGAACAGTAATGTAGAAAATAATTAGACATGCAGATTGTATCAAAATAGTCTACATACAATGACAGAGAAAATTTGCAGCACCTCAGTAAAGGCTGAACCAAACAGTAGAGCACTTTATACATTTCTACAAATATTCTTCGGGTTGTTTAAGTGGAATGCTAAGGCATAAAGGAAGAATATACTAAAAGCCTGAGTAGCATTAGAGCTTTGATGTGGGAGGAGTGTTGAAGATTGCTAAGGGGGAAATGGACAGTTACATAGCTTAGATTTGAGCAAACAAGACTTCAGTTCTTTTCTGAAGTGGTGTTTATTAGTAATTGATCATATGTCTGGAGAAAGACAGTTCCACTGCCTAGTTGTACTAGCTGAGTAGAGGATTGGCCAGCCATGTTATTCATTTTGGAAATTGTTAACAGAGCTTTATTAGTTGAGCAAAGAGAGCGAGTGCTGCTATAGGGTTGCACTAGAGTCTGTAAAGCATGGACTTTATCAGGTTGGTGAATTAGGTTGCGCAGTGTGACAAGTTGGTTATAAGTAAGTTGGTTGGGTAGTTCGAGCCAATTCAGGTGTCTCAGTGCTGAGCACTGGTGTTCTCTAAAGTTGACGTTGGTGGCAAATTTGGCTATTTTATTGGAGCAGCTTTCCAATTATGTGAGATCACCCCTATTTAGGTTAGTAAAAATGGGTGAGGTGAAGAGAAGAGTGGAAACTAGATGAGTAGTTGTGAGGGTAGCTTTAGTACTTTTTGCTAGAAACTGTTTATTTCAGCAGAGATTACCAAGTTTTTTATTTACTCTTTTGATGATCTGTGCAATGTGTAGGTTAAATTTGTGTGAGCTGTCAATGGTGACCCCTAAGAATTTTGTGTGGGGTAGAGGGGAGATGATGGTGAGATTAGAAGATGATATGGAGAAAGGGGGTGGAGGGTTTGGTGGTTTACCTGGGAAAAATAGCATACGTTTTGGGTTTTTTTTTTTTGTTTTTTTGGCTTGAGAATGAGTTGTGATTCAGATAACCATTTTTCAACTTCTGAAAAGGCTTCTTGGTTATATTCTGTAATTGTTGGAGAGAAGGTGCAGCACAAATTAATGTGGAATTGTCTGCATACTGGACAAGGGAGGCTTGCCCAGTGGCAGTATATAATTTTTTTGTAAAGAGTGTAAACAGGAGTGGGCAAAGGATGGATCCCTGAGGTACACCCAGATTTACGGGCAGTAGGGGTATATATTGTTTTGCCACAGTACTGCTTGCTGATGTCCTAAAAGGTAGTTTTAAAACCAGTTAACAGTGGGGCAATTTAGGTTAAGCTCTGCTACAGAGTTTAGAAGTTTGATATGACATACCATGTCAAAAGTCTTTTACAGGTCAAGGAAGGTAGAGGACACAATGATACCATTATTCCTATGTTGGTTGATAGTGTTAGTAAAGGATAGAAGAGTGGTGGAGGTGCTGTGATAGGGATGAAATCCATGCTGTGACTTGGACAGGAGATTATTTTTGAGAAATTGGGACATGATTTGGGTATGAATGCATCTTTCAAGTATTTTAGAGAGAGGTGACAGGATGGTGATGGGTCTAAAGTTAGATAGCTCAGTTGAGCTTCCTCCTTTATGTAGGGAGATAATATTGGCTATCTTATCTTAGAATAATATTTTGTGGATATATAGCTGAGATAGATATATAAGACAAAAATAGATTATTTTATCATTTCACACAGCTTTAATATAGTTAACAGAGAGACACTTGTAACAGGCTTTTCAGATCACTCAGTCGCATGGAAAGAAATACAAGATAATAAGGAGTATGTCAGACTGGGAAAAGGAATAAAATACTAAATGAGAAATTCTGGAATGAAAATGGAAAAAAATAAGTATACCTTTATGGAAAATCACATTTCCACTAAAGTGTGTTATAAAAACTGGTCTGAATGGTGGCTAGCTTTGAAAGAAAAACATATATATTTTTTTAGAATGGTAGTCAGATGTAAGAAAATTAGAAAAAATAAATTATAAAAGAAAGACCAAGAAAAATACATGCACCAAAGCCAAAAAAGACAAACCAAAAACAGGCAGAGTTAAAGTTTAGCGTACACAAAACTTTATTCTATGCTTTTGTCACGAATGACTTCTCCAGAATACAAAATATCACATAAAATTTCTCATTCCTATATATAAGCTAACCAATTAGTCAATTAGAATAAAAAAGAATAAAATAATTAAATAAGTAATTAATCAATTAAATCTACACTACATATTTTAAAAAAATGTATATATCTATGTATATGTATATATGCATTTAACAAAAAATAATTTTGTTTATTTAAAATACATTATACAAATAATTAAGTGAAACAAAATAAAATAAAAGAATTAACAATCCTTTCTCACTTTCAATTTTCTATATTTCAAGAAACACTTTATAGTAATATTTTCACTCAGACCTGGCTTTTTTTCGGCTTCCAACTTAACCTGCCATAATGTTTCCCTCTGTTTTAAGTAATTCATACAATCACCGCCCCTCAAGTCACCATCTACCACCTCCAATATAGAGAATAACATTTTTTTGTATTTTTTACATTCTGCATAGTATTTATACAAGGCACGTTTTTCATCTTTGACTCTAATATAGTAGATATGTTCCCTCATACATTCCAACAAACTACATGTGGTCATCCCTACATAAAATACATCACACCCACTGCATAAACTGATGTATATCACCCTTTTGGTTCTACAGATACAATACCCTGGAACCCTGTAGGTGTATTGTGTGTGAGCAAACATAATATAAGGACCCTCCAAAATGTATCTACACAAGTTGCAATGACCACAATTAGTCAAGTGTTGAAAGCTGTGGGAATTCCTGGGACCATCCTTCTCCAATAATTTTTTGATTTTGCAACTATTACGATACACAAAATTGGGCTTAGTCCCTACCACTTCTACAAGGTCACTGTTACCTTCCAGTATCTTCCAGTTACTTTTAACAATACTCCTAATGAGGGGACAATCTACAGTCATATCCAAACTGAATACTGCATCTGTTTTAAAATTCATCCCATCAAGAACCACCTTGTTATGCACTAAAGAATTTCAAAGAATGGGAGGATAAAAGGAATTCCTTTTGTTTATATCTCGTTTTACTAAATTTAAACTGTCACCATTATAACCCCTTGCCAAAAGCATATCAGTTATAATTTCAAATTCATCCAAGAGATCTATATCATTCGTTGTCATACGACTTGTATGTATATATTGCCCTTAAGGGATATTTTTCTTAACAGAAAATGGATGATTGCTTCTATGATGCAGGTACCTGTTAGTAAAGCTGTCTTTCCTATATATTCTACTGTCAAACCAGTTGTTCCTTTCATCCCATCTCAAAAGGAGATCCAAAAAGTTGATACTGAGTTCACATCCCCCCTTGACAAACCTCATAAGCTTAGACTTGTAATTGTCAGCAATAAAGTTGTCTACCCCAGTGTAACTTGCTTCCAGAGTAAAAAACAAGTCATCCACAAACCTAGAATAATAGTGTATTTTGTACTTTTTATACAATTGTGCAAGAACAGTGGTCTCCCAAAAAGCCATTACTGTGTTGTATGTTGTATATATATATATATATATATATATATATATATATATATATATATATATATATATATATATATATATATATATATATATATATATATATATATATATATATATATATATATATATATATATATATATATATATATATATATATATATATATATATATATATATATATATATATATATATATATATATATATATATATATATATATATATATATATATATATATATATATATATATATATATATATATATATATATATATATATATATTTATATATATATATATTGTAAGACAGATCAAATACCTCAAGTAATTAACTATGCAGCAGAAAAATAAACAAATTAAAATAGCCACTTCAGCCACACAGAAACACAGCTGAGGTTCAAATAAAAAAATGCGGAAAATACTACACGAAAGAAAGCAATGATGAACACAAATGGATAAACCTCCACAGGACTTTAATAAACAGTAAGTGCATTCTCTAAACTAATTGCTTCTTCAGACCACTTCAATTCTAATACAAAACAGCAAATATATCATATTCATTAACTATATAAATTTGTCCCAAGCCAGTTAAGAACATTGTAGTTCTACTTAGTATAGAAACATCCAATCCCTTGCAATCTCTCTCATCCCTTCCATTTAATCACTTTGACATTTAAAACACACATTAAAAAAAATAGACATTAAAACAGGCATCCAACTAAACAATAAAAATAAAAATAAAATCAATTAGGTGACTTAGCATGTGATATGTAATTGATGTCAAAGTTTTCTAATGACAATTGACTTAGGAGGAAGTTGGATAGTTAATGAATACTATTTGTCTGATGCTTTGTTTTAGAATTGAAGTGGTCTGTAGAATCAATTAGTTTTGAGAAAGCGCTGACCCTTTATTAAAGTCCTATGCAGTTTTATCAGTCTGTGTTCATTATTGGTTTATTTTGTTTAGTATCCTCCACATTTATTTATTTGAACCTAGACTGTGTTTTTGGGTAGCTGAAGTGGCTACACACACACACACATATATATATATATATATATATATATATATATATATATATATATAGATATATACGGTTCCCCTTCACAAGATCGAATTAATGGAAGCTCGAAACCCATAAGCTCGAGCCCAGAATCTTGAACTTCTATTCACTTGAAATTCTGAATGGGAAGTTTAGAGCTTAAAAAAAAAAGAGTTGACTTACCTTTTTGCAAGGGGCAAGGTCCCCCTGCATCCTCGCAGCTAAATCTAAATGCTCCGTGACTGCACTATAGCGGAGGACAGGGAAATCTTCCAGTTTGCGCTTATGCATATAGCGCAAACCGCAAGATTTCCCTGTCTCCCGTTGTAGTGCGATCTCGGAGTAGGAATATTTAAGTAGGGGGGTGTGGGGGGTGCAGGGGGGCTTAACATTAGAAAGGTCTCTGTTTTTTTTTTAGTTCCCCTTCCCATTTTCGAGGTTTTGTAAATTTGAGGTTCTGGTTTCGGGCTTATGAATTTTGAGTTTACAGAACTTCGGTCATGTGAAGGGTAACTATATATATATATATATATATATATATATATATATATATATATATATATGTGTGTGTGTGTGTGTGTGTATATGGCATTTGATTACTGGGATAGTCCACTGAGCCATGAGAGCCCATTTTCAGTGGAGGCCTGAGGAGAAAAAGCTCCAGTACATGTAATAATTTTGAACAATTAAATAAATTGAACAGGGAAGTTAAGATGCTAAAGCAACATATGACTGTGAATTCTTACATACATATGTACATACAAAAGAACATATAAATAAAAAAGAAAACATTTTTACAGGCAATTTGACTTCAGAGGTTCAGTATACATATATTTATGTAATTCATACATATATACAGAAGAAACTTGCAGAACATAGTTGAATAATGAAAACATTTTGAGAGGAAAAATAATGCTTGCATAGGTGTAGAAGTAGAGAAAAAAGGAAATTTGTAGATGTACATAGAAAATGGAAATTGTCTTTCAGATGCAGTAGCAATAAGGTTTGTGTAGGAATTAAGATATCCGGGGATGTATAGCAGTTGGCAGCAAGTGAGTACTAGGTTAGGGTAATAGTGGCAGTAAGGGAGGAGAAGTAGTTAGGCATTAAGTGTAGGAGTGGAGCAGTTACAGAACCAAATGGAAGAGAGATAGTTAAATAAGGAAGTTTTAAAAGGAGCAATATGAGGGATGAATCTAACAGTGACAGAAAGAAAGTTCCTGAGTCACGCTACAGAGCAGGACTATAGAAGTTGGCTTTGAGGACGTTTTGTGTTATGTAAAAGTAGATGATGCTGATTTTCAGATTATCAGATCTAAGGGACCTGTTGGGTAGGTAGTTGCTGAATAAGGTGGTAAGGGCAGGACATGCATGTGTACTATTTTGCTGACTGAAGTTAACTGAATATAGGAGAGATAGTGTGGTAGTTTGAGCCAATTTAGTATATAATGCAGTACAGTGATGGGTAGGCTTTAATAGCAAATCTAGCAATTTTGTTGTAGCAGATTTCTAATTTCTTTTTAGGGTGGAAAGTAACTTGGAGAGTAATGGAGCTCCATAGGTCAGAGAGGAAAAATATAAGTGATGGCAAGTTTTTTTTTTTTTTTTTTGCTGGTAGGGCTAAGGAAGTTGTTGTGCCTATAGGTTCATAGGTTCATAAGTTCATAGGCTGGTACTAGGCTATTGGCCCTAGGGCCTATACAAGCCTAGCCATAACAATTCCCTGGATATTTCTTCCCACAATATTTACTTCTCTGGACCCCTGTCTAGCAGGGCAACTGACATGATCCCTGGGGTGAATTTCCTATCTCCCATCCAATCATTAAGGTTCCTTTTAAAGAGGGCCAAGGAGGCGCTCTGCTTGACATGTATGGGCAGTCTATTCCAGAGTATGGGGAGTCTCTGGGTCAGGAACCTATCCCTTCAGCATGTTTTGTTCATTGTGATGACACAGTTTCGTTCCCTGAAGCGTGTGCCTATGAGGGATTGGGATTTCTTTAAGTGGAGCATGTCCAACAGTTCAGGGTTTGACATGGCCTTGTATGTTAAGCAGAGATCGCCTCTGAGTAGACGACATGCCACAGAGTATAGCTGGAGTTTTTTTAGATTGTCAGCATATGGCATCTGCTTTAGGCCTGTGATTCTTTTAGTGAGGTATTTCTGTAGCCTTTCCAGCTGTTGAAGATGTCTTGTGAGGTACATACCAAATAGGCATTATACTCTATAATGGGTCCAATGAGGGATGAGTACAGTGGGACAATGACCTCCTTATTTTCTGGATGAAAAGCCCTTAGTGATGAGGTGTGCCACATAGAAGGATTTCCTGACTGTTGTGGTGATGTGGTTATCGAAAGTGAGACCACTGCCCACCTGTGTCCCTAAGTCTCTCATCACATTTTCGATGTTTAATGAACTGCAACCTATGTGGTAATTCATGGGTACATGTTTTTTTTTTTCCAAAGGGGATAACTATACATTTCTTGGCATTCAGCTTGAGCCCATGGCTCTGGCACCAGGCATCTGTTTCTGTAAGGCCCTTTTGTAGAATATCCACATCATTTGGGGTTTTGATAATGGCTCCCAGTTTGCAGTCATCTGCGAACTTTGTTAGCCAGAGTACCTTTGTGTTGGCCTGAGCTTTAGAGAAGTAGAGGACAAACAAGAGTAGTCCCAGGACTAAACCCTGAGGTACTCCACTTGTCACTTGTCTGTAGCTGGATTTGGAGTCGGCTACTTTTATAGTCTGGTTTCTGTCAGTAAGTCAGTTGGCAACCCATCGAGTGACGTAGGGATGTATGCCCAGCTTAGTAAGTTTATTTATGATTCCAGAGTGGAGGATGGTATTGAAGGCCTTGACGAGGTCCAGATAGGCTGTGTTGACCGCCTTACCCTCATCCACAGCTCTGGAGACTGATTCGAAGAAGTCAATCAGGTTCAGGAGACATGATCGTCCCTTCACAAACCCAAACTGGGTGGGGTCCAGTATTTGAAGGTTGCCAATGTCTTTGTTTATAAGTTCCATGATAATTAATTCTATGCCCTTGCAGATCAGGCTTGTCAGACTGATGGGACAGTAGTTCAGGTGGATCCCCCCTTATGGAGTGGGATAACTGTAGCTGTGCACCACTCAGTGGGCACGAAGACTGAGGTGAGACTATGATTAAACATGACACTTAGGTGAGGTGCCAGTTCATTTTGTAGTTCATGTAGTACACAGCCTGTGATGTCATCTGTTCCCATGGATGCTGTATTCTTAGCTTTGGAGAGTGTGGTTTCTGCCTGTGTGGCCGTGATTACTGCTATACAGCAAGCCCAGTTTTTGGTGATTTTTTTTTTTAATTTTGTGTAGAACATGCAGCTCAAATTTTAAATGTTCATCTATAATAACCCCAAGTAGTTTAGTATGGGAAACTGTTTCGATATTGGTTTTGTTTTGGGAGAGTATAGTGAGTTGGTCTTTGCTTAAGGGAGTATTACTCTTAGTGAGAAAAACAAGTAGCTTGGTTTTCATAAAATTGAGTAGCATGTGATTTTTCGTAAGCCAATTTTCAATGGAGGAAAATGCTAGTTGGGTAATATGGTGGAGTTCAGTGGAGCAAATAATTGTGGAATCATTTGCATATTGAATGATAGAGGCATGAGTTAGTGATGAATGTGCATTATTAATAAAAAATGCTGAATAGTAGGGGCCCCAAAATAGACCCAAGGTTAACACCAGAGGGATTAGGGAGAGAAAGGGAGGAGTTCTGTCTGACTGCTTGATGCCTGTTAGATAGCTTGAAAACCAGTTGAGTGAATGGGGGGAGAGTCCAGTTTGTGAAAGTCTGTTAAGAAGAACAGGGTGTGAAATGGTATAAAAAGTTTTTGAAATATCTAAGAATGTAGATGAGGCATACTGACCAGAATCCCTAGCCTTATTGATTATATCCAAGAAAGAGAATAAGTCTTTCATTGTGCTGTGAACACGTCTAAAGCCATGCTGTGTGGGAGATAGAATATGATTATTGGTGAGAAATTCAAATAATTGAGTCTGTATACATTTTTCAGGAATCTTAGAGATGGGGGAGAAAATAGCAATTGGGCAGTAATTTGAGAGGACTGTAGAGTCTTCACTTTTGTGGAGGGGTAATATGAATGTCTTTTTCCATGTGTTTTGGACATACGATTCAAGAATATATCTATTTCTAAGTATACTAATGGGGTAAGCAATTGTATCTGCTACTGTTCTTAGGTATTCAGTGGGCAGATCATATGCTGCATTGCCAAGTTTAAGTTTGAGAAGTCTTTGTTTTATAGTGGCAGTGGGAATAGGTTTTAAGAAGGAAGAATATGCAGAAGTTTTGGAAATTTCAAAAGACTTAAGAGTGGATGGTGGTTGGGACGTATGGGAGGAGAGAGAAGGACAAGAAATTATAGTAGAAGAAGAGTCTGAGTCATTTTGGTGATTGGTGAAGTTAGAAGTAAGGTTGGATATAATATTTATGAAATGAGTGTTAAAAAGACTGGAAATGTCTGATTGTGTTTTATTTGGAAATGGAGTAGGCTGGGCTTTAGTGTCTGGATTTAGTAGTAAAGTTATGTCTGACAAAAATGTTTTGGGGGTTTTCTTGTTGTTGGACTGGAATTTTAGGTAGTATTCTTTTTTGTCTTTGATTATTTGTTTTATAACTTGTTTGTGGAGTTGCCTGTATAGTACTGTAGTGTGGCTAGATTTTTGTTTTTGCCATTGTTTCCAGTATTTATCTCTAGTTTGCATTAATTGCTTTGTTGATTTTGTTAGCCAGGGGGTGTAACTAAATTTTATCCTTTTCATATGAAGGGGAGCAAGTTTATTTAGTATATCTAGAAATAGACTAGTAAAGTAGCTTACTGCTTCATCTAGTGGAAGTTTTTTTAGGATATACTAATGTATGATCTTCAATAGATTAATGAAAGTTTGAGGTTCAATGTTAGATAAATTTTAGGTTTGTTTATAATGATGTTATTTTTGGAGAGAGGGAGATGATCATAGAGCAATGACAGGTGGATGATAACTGAGGGTGTTTGGGAGGGTTGCTGCCGAGGAGATTTTGTTTAGGTCACTCTAAGATAGAGCCTTCTATGTGACCTTTGTTAAATCTAGTAGGAGATGTGATTAATTGGATAAAGTAGAATAAGATGATATTAGTGGAGAGTAGCTTTGAACAGATGTTGGACCAGTTGATATTTACGTCAACTAGTGTGATAGTTTCATTGATCGGAGATGCAGGCCAAGATGTTTTCAAGGATAGCCATGTTTTTACCAGGGGAAACATTAAGAGCTATAATACATAGATTTTTGAAATTATTTATTTTTAGAAATGAGATTAAAATTTCTGCAGTGGAGAATTGTGGGATTGTATTAAAGAATGGGGGAAAAGTAGTAAGAATTAGGATAAATGAAGGCAATACCACCTCCTTTCTTGTGGTGTCTGTCTAGGCAATACCACCTCCTTTCTTGTGGTGTCTGTCTAGTTTAATAGTGCAGAAGCCTGGGGGGAAGAATTCAGAGTCTTTTATTATAGGTTTTAGCCCAGTTTCTGTGACCGCAATAATGTTGGTTTGGTAGTGGGCTGTCTAGGCATGAAGGTCAGATATTTTGCTTTGAAAATTTTGGAAATTAAGTGTCATTAATTTTAGAGATTTGAAGGAGAATTGACAGGTTACATAAGATGATTCCAGGAATAGGATGGATATCTCCACAGAGTGGAATAGTGGATAATATGGAGATATAGATAGGTGACTATAATTTTTTTCTGAGTTTATTGAGGTGTGTGTCATAGTGGAGAGCATGATTGGATATAGGACAAATTTTTAGTTTAGCATATAGCAGAGGGTGCAAAGGGAAGAGTTTGGAGGATACATTAGAGCAGTGGTTTTAATGGTGAGAGAGAGTGGATGTAATAGTTGTAGGTTTAGGGGGGATAGTGCTATGGTTAATAGTTGAAAGCTGAGTAAGAAGATAGAGAGATAAGAATGTGCACAGGAGGAGAGAAGCAAGGGTTCTAGACATCATAGTGAAGGGGAATAGTGAAAAATAATAAACAGAGTATTGATGTAGAGAATGGTAGACAATAGTTCAAGAGAGTGAAGTGAGTAACAAATGTGTAGGTATGTATTGGTGAGTGAAGGTAAGAATAATTAGTGTAAGGTGTATTGAATGTAAGAAGATGAATAGGTAGAGTGGAAGGGGCTTTAAGGGTAAGGAGATAGGTAAATAAGCAGATGTGGGAGTGACTATGTAGTATAAGTTAAGGAGTAATGGGGAGGGTGGAATTTGGGGCCAGCATAGGTGAGAGTGAATGGAGTGGGCAGAACCATGAGGCACACCAGCCAGGTTAAACAACCGAACCAATCAGCCACCAGAGAGAAACAGGTCAGTGAAGAAGTATCAGCAATTGAACTTAATCAGACAAAAGGCCACTATAAAATATATTTCTTATAAGTTTCTTAACTTTAGGTGAAAGTTTTGCTTTCCATTTTATAGACTGTAAAAGACAAAAGTCCAAGTGCTAGGGAATAAGGTGGAAACCTAAAACTAATGTGACCCAGTAAGTATGCACACACACAAGCTCTCAGGACTGCACAACAGTTTTTGAATAATTGGCAAAACAGTCTAAAAACCAGACAATTTAAATATGCAGTCAGTAATTTGTAGGGAACCTCTGTTCTGCACAATTAAAGGTTGGTTTTGCTTATTTTAGTGATGACCATGCAGAGAGGATGGGACAGACAGGTATCCAGAGCAGGGAGGAGAGAAACAATTGAGCGTGTATTAGTGCAGGAACTGAAAAAAATAAAGGCAAAAATCATAATGGGAAGTTAGAGGTAGACTAGCACCTAGTCCCAAGGACTGTGGTGCCATTTTTAAATCCTGTCCTGAGCATTCACAGCTCCTCTGTGCTGGTCCTGCGGTTTAGGCTATTTGTTTTCACCTCCCGGTAGGTCTTTTCAGCATATCTGTCTATCATTTGCAAGCCTCTAAGCAACTATTGTACTAAATGCCACGTTTTTACTTGTAACTGTGTTTTAAGGTTATAGATGGCCTTGTGCTGATGGCTATTACTCCAATGCAATCTTTGTAACTGTGTTGTAAGGTTATTGTTGGCCTCGTGCTGATGGCTTCATTTATCTGCGACCTACATGTGTTTTTGAACTCTGCAAGCTGCTTTTGGGATGAGATGGCTCTTTTCTACACTGACTAATACTGCATTAATTTAGTATGGGTACAAGGGGCTTGATTGAATACTGCTGGCTTGTCATGACCAGAAACCTGCTGTAATTATGTCCTGATGGACACCAACCAAAGTGCATCGATAAATGCCGGATAGCCTCTTAAGGTGGAATAACAATCCCCCTTCAAGCCTTCCACTTAAAATCAGGTTTAGCAGCCATTTTTCTTTCCATTTGTAACTATAAGGGCTCTGCACAGCTTCTACATGGTTTTGGGGACCATTTTGCCCTATATACTGTACTGTTTGACTGCTTGCTTTGTACTGTGTCATTTGCCCTTTGCTTAGGTTAATTACCAGCTGAGCAGCTGTAAGCTGCTTTTTGGGACAAGTGGGTCTCTTTTTATGATGTCGTCAGCTGCATTACTTTAGTCTGAGTATCCACGGCTTGACTGTTGCACTTTACTGGCCTAGTCTGCTCCCCAGGTGTCCTGTTAAAAGGATGCCAATGAACATATATCGTTGAAGGCCTTTATTTATCTTTTAAGAAGGATCAATGGTCCTACTAGAGCCTTTAGCTTAATTACTGGCTTAGCAGCTATTTTTCTTTTCCGTTTGTCTCTATAAGGACACCACACAGCTATTATATTGTTCTGAAAACTATTTTGAAAACTGTTCAGCACAAGTTATTGCACAGCATGAACATATCATAGTTTACTGTGTTAGTCTGTTGAGCACTATATATTGCACGGTTTAGAGATTTTATAGTATTACTTTATCATTTATCCCTTGCTTTCTGCTGCTTATATTTGGCTCTAGTGTTGTATAACCCTGGCCTCTCAAAAATGGACTAGGGTCACTGATAGCATGCTGAACTGCTGAATGAATGTTTTGTTCTATTTAATGAAGCTTATATTACCTAACTTGTATTGTTCATAGCATAATGTATGCTGCTTTCCTTTGTTAATCCCCTAAACCTAATCTTCCTCTACATACTTGCTCCAGCCTCATCTAACCATAGCGCCTCTCTACTACTGTTCTTTGCTACACCCTGCCTTCTTCTCTAAACATCCATTACCTGCTACCTTTCCCCTCTACATCTGCAATGTTAACTAATTCAGTCCCGGGTGCTCCCTCCCTGCTTTAAATGCAAAAGGAATACCTCCGGCCATCACCTGAAGACACCTGAATTGGCCAGCTTGCCTGGTACTTAAATAAATGCTACTGAGAAGAACCACCATCAAGATTGTGTAAATGTATGTTGCTTAACACTAATTAAATGTAGACTTGATGTACTATCTATAGAGTTAATCTGCCCTCCCATGTGCGCGTTCTAGCAGCCTACCACAGACCATTTGCCCTCTCCCCCTCTTGTTATCACTACCCTAGAATATATTTAAACCCGAGACTGGTCCAACAATCCCTGCTGTTTGCTATCTCCTTCTACCATTAGGTGGCAGCATCTACCAATATAAATCCTAGATATTCTTTATAATCCCAACAAGTTTTATTTTTTTCACAAACGGTTGTGAGTTAATATCCTTAGACTGTAAATAGCTTCTCCCCCTCTGCTAAACCACCCTCTGTAAAGGCAGCCTTCATTTCCTGGCTAGAAATCTTTAGCTTATGCCTTCCAACTACAGCCTTTAAACTGCTCTTTGCTGATACTTTTTCTGCCATACTCACCTCTAGTGTTCTTTCCCGCTCCGTTCACCCTACGGGCTCACTCTGCTCCCCTACCCTGCCCCCAATTCCCACTCACCCCCAGTACTCCTAGCTTTATTCCTATTTTACTCCACCATCTCAGCCTAATTACCCAATACCAGCTCTCCCATTACTCCTCCCACCTATAGCCATCCATCTTAAACTCTGTAATCTGTACTCCACCCAATAATTATAGTCCCCTCCTCTTTCCTTAAATCTCTAAAATATGTCCATCACTTTTTAAACCCTTTCTTCTTCATAGCCTTCTCTATTTTCCTAACCACACATACCACTCTCTCTTTGTTCCAACATGCTCTCCTCAAGTTATTACACCCTCCAGTCCCCTAGCCTCCTCTTTATGTTCATACTTCCCTTATACTATGCTACCTCATATTCCACCTATGCTTGTTCAATACCACCTACAAAGGCAACTACCATACAAACCTACCTTCTCCCTCACTCTTACTCCCATTTCCACTCTATCACCTCTTCTCTCATTCAGCCCAACCCTCTGCACCTATTTCACACTAAACTCTTCTCCTCTAAAGTCAAGACACTGTCACCTGCTCCAATCTACAATCTACCAAAATTCATGCCTGACAGACCAGTATGGCTAAAGGATATCTCCTTCAACAACCTAGTCCAAGCTGGTGATATCCATCCTAATCCTGGTTCTGCATCCTTTATTAACAACGCTCATCCCTTGCCCTCTTCCTCATATCTCAACACCCTAAAGATTTTTACAATTAATGCACAAAGTCTAAGCAACAAAGTACACCAATTTCAAGCTTGGTTAAGCCATAATCAACAAGATATCTTAGCCATTTCCGAAACCTGGCTCAAGCCCTTTATCTCCAACTCTGAGATTTTGCCCCCAGGATTTCATTGTCTCACAAATGACTGACTAAATAAAAAAGGTGTCTGCACTGCCCTAGTCTACTCCAACCTTCTTACCTTAATTCCCCTCCAAATTCCAATTCCTCAATTCCAGAACACTGAACTAACTGCTGGAATTCTAAAACTAAATAAACATAAAAATATCTGTATAATTGCCCTATATATCTCACCTGGTAACAATATCACTACACTCAAAAATATTCTCCTATGGGCCTCTACTGAAATTAACTATGAAACTTATATCCTTGGTGATGTGAATATTGACTGGAATAAAATCAAGTGCCTCTCTCCCTCCCTATCCATTAACTTCTATAACTTCACTCAAATAATCCTCTCCATCACTCGACCTAACAAAATAAACCCACCAGGATCCACTATAGTTTGAATCTTAGTCTCAGATCGAAATAAAATAACCAATTCTGATACAATTCCTGATACCTTTAGTGACCACCTCTTAGCCTTTATGCATTGCTCAACTAGTTCCTCCCCACACCAGCATCAATACATTCAAACTCATGACCTCAGTAGCTTCAACCCAACTACTTTCTCAAATACTTTCAAACAAATGAACTGGGGAATTCTAAACATCCTTCCTCTTGACAAGGCTATAGAATACTTCAACTCTGTCTTCCTTGATACTTTAAACTCACTAGCCCCACTAAGAAACAAAAGGATAAAAACTAAAACTGCTCCTTGGCTATCCAAAGAGACAAAACAGATTATGCACTTCAGAGATAAACTATGAAAGCTTTACCAAAACAATAAACTGGCCAATACCTTGTTCCAATATAAATAGCTCGGCAACCGTGCAAAACGACTAATCACCAAAGACAAAAAATCCTACTCTATCAAACTTCAGTCCAATAACAATAAAAAACTCCAAAAGTTCTGGAACTCAATAAATTCAATCCTCAATCCAGGCACCAAGAATAATCCCTGTCCTGACCCAAGTAAATCTCATCCCTTAACCTCGAACAAGGCTCTGAATTTAACTCATTTTTCATAGCAACTATTATTACCTTCACTAATACATTTCCCAATAATAACCCAACTGCTCTACACTTTCCCTCTTCTAACTCATCTTATCTGTTTGAACTCAAACCCATCTCCACTAGCTTTCTAAAAAAAACTTTTGTCCAAACTTAAACCTTGCTCTAACGCTCCAGACAATATTCCCTCTTCCTTCCTAAAATGTGCTGCTGATGGCATTGCTCTCCCAATTAACATCATTATTAACTGATGCATAAAAGAATAATATGTCCCCAAACTCTGGCACTCAGCTTATATTCTTTGTCTTCATAAAGGAGGCAAAAATACCAGCATCTCAAACTTTTGTCCCATTGCTTTGCTCTCACCAATCTCCAAAATCCTAGAAAAATGCATCCACCAACAACTTATGCCTTCCCTAACCCAAAGCAATCTTCTCACTCCTACCCAGCATGGCTTCCATCCAGGCCATAGCACAATAACCGCTCTACTCTCTTTCTTAGAAACTGTCAATCAAGCCCGATATTCAGGACACTTAGTTTCTACTGTTTTACTCTACCTGTCTAAAGCCTTTGATACTGTTTCCCACAAGCACCTTCTCTGTCATCTCTCAAACCTTAATATCTCACATAATGCTTTATCCTGGTTCTCCAGCTATCTATCAGACAGATCACAGGCAGTCAAATGCAAGAACTCCATATCTTCCTTCCTATCTACCCCAACTGGCGTACCACAGGGATCCATCCTTGGGCCAATGCTTTTTAACATCTTCATCAATAACTTTCACACTGCTATTCCTGATGCTAAAATCATTCAATACGCAGATGATTCAACCTTAGTTTGCTCTGCCTCAAACCTCTGTGAGTTGCTGACTAAAACCCAAACTGCCTTTTCAACAATTGAAAACTGGATGCGCCAAAAGCACCTCTCTCTCAATGCAAATAAATCAAAGATTCTACTATTCCCGTCTACAAAGACCCTCTCCTATGATAAAAACAACTTCAAAGTCTATAGTTAAACCAACTCGCCTATAGAAGTGGTCCCCTCTGCCAAACTACTTGGCATTACTGTAGATGAACACCTCAAGTTTGATATTCATATTCAACAAAATATTAAGAAAACCCACCAAAAGCTAGGTATGAGATATGGGAATAATCGCTTTCTCTCCAACTCTACCAGACAAACTTATCTTCTTCCTTCCTTATTATACGGAGCCCCTCTCCTAACCAACCTGTCCTCCTCTATCACCTCTAAACTAGAAAACTGCTACAACAAAATCTCTAAATTTGCCTCTAAATCTAAAAATACCACCCATCACTGCCTAACCCTACAATCCCAGAATTGGCTTGAACTCCCAAACTTCCTAGACTATCTCCAACTCACTACTGCATATAGGCTCATATTTCACCCAACAAAATGTCCTGCTCTAACTAACATCCTTCCTCCTTATACATCCAACAGAGCTCTCAGATCTGAAAATCAGAACTTAATTACTATCCATAAACCTAAACGTCGTGCTGGCCAACTTCTCCTATCTTTCTCACTAGGCAAAAAATGGAATTCCCTTCCCTCCACACAAAGAACCATACCAAACTCAGAACATTTCAAAACCGAACTATTCAAACACCTGTCCACAAAATGGAAATGTACCTGCCTTCACACAGTCTAATCAGAGGGGGTTCTCTCTCTGGTTCCCAAGCTCTACAACTCTCATAATTATCTTCCTATGAGCATATCTAAGCTCTCAACAATTTCTATAGCTTCTCTCTAAGCTCTCACCAACTCCTACAGCTACCCACACTCATCCCAACCTTGTAAATATTGTAAACAGCATTCTACTGTTGATGTGTGTATGTAAAGTGTATTTACATTTTCTCTAAAGGTTTGTATGTAAACTGTTTCCACACCTAACACACATCTGTTTTCCTCATATGAAACTGTATGATCCCTACCTTCAAGCTTAATGAATTTGTTAACTATGCATGATATTGAATGCTATTCAACATAATATTATCTTTATTATTAACTGTCAGTTGTATCTAAATTGTATAATGCATCTTGGAGCTTTTCTCCCCGGGCCCCCACTGAAAATGGGTCAATTCAGCCCAGTGGACTTCCCCGGTAATCAAACCGCAAATAAATAAATAAATAAATAAGGAAAAGAAGCAAGAGAAAGCTGAGTGGGAGTGCAGATTGAGTTACAAAGGAAGCAGTACAGATAAGGGATAGGAGAGGTGCGTAGGTAAGAGAACATAGTACAAAGTAAGCAGAATGTTGGACAGAAAATAGTAAAAAATCGAGTACTGTATGTAAGTTAAAGATGGAGTGCTAGCTATAAAACAGAAGCTTTGGGAAGTAATAAAAGTGAAGGAGTAAGCATTAAAACAAATGCAAAAATAACATCAGCAAAATGCTAAACACTAGAATTAATTGCTTTACTAGATTATCAAATCAATTAGCTTATCATTTAGTATTTAAATAAGTAGAAACAACTCATTTAAAGCTTAATGCAAACAGAGATGTAAACCAAGTTAATAAAACTACTTTTAAATGTTTGAATGTTTTGAATGTTTAAATATAATAGGCATAACTTTAAATAAAGAAAAAAGTAAAGGACTGGGTGATACAGTATATATAGGAGTATCTCTCTCAATTAATGAAATGTCTGTGGCAGGAATGAGATTTGAGGACAGACATAAGTGAGAAACAATGGAAAAATACTGGATGAAATAAAATAGCTTTGCTGTTTTTAGCAAACATACAAGCTATTATGTAATAAAAATGTTTGTTTAATTCAGTTATACTGGGAAGGAGTGCATATTTAGCTAGTGTCTGTATGTTCCCACTAATCTATGAAAAACACTACAAGTATTTATTTTTTTCATGTGGGCTCAAGACTAAATCCATTGAAGAGCAGAGTTTTATATGTAGACAAGGAAGATGGACCCTTATGATTAATAAATCCAGTTGTTTATGCTGCTTCTTGGAATTCGTATAAAGTTTTGTTTTGGATAAATTATAAAAATGAAAAGTTAGCAGTACATTTACTAATATACAAATATAAACATCATTGAAATATGTTAAACAATTCAAAAGAAGAAAAGCATATCTAAATGAAGCAATGAGATGTTTCAATAAAAAAATTATTTTATGGAAAATAAAAATTGATGAAATGGAGAATGAGAGGAAAGTGTGGTATAAAATGCCACGATACAATATTATAATGTTAATCCTTGGGTTGAACTAGCAAATGCAAAAGTTAAAGCTATAAATGTAGAAAAATATGGTATAATAAGCAAGTAAAATGTCCAGATTTTTTATGGATATTTGTGATTAATAAATTACCACTGAAGGGAAAAATGTCATTTAAAAAATTAGTGAAAGACTGTGTTTATATTGTGGTAAAGAAAAACTACAGAACATATTTTCTTACAGTGTTTAAGGGTTGCAAAACTGTGGGAAGAAATGTGTAAATAAAATTTCTTTGAAAATATAAAGGCAGTAAATGAAATAAATATGGATATGATTATGTATGGATATTATAGCAATAAAAGATAAGGACTATGTTAGTAAAACAGATAAAATATTAATGTATGTTGTTTGAACTATTTGGAATGAAAGCCTAAATTAAATCATGTTTAATGATAAAGAGACTAGCAGTAATTTTAAGAAACATTTGATGGTGATCGTGGAAAAAGGAGTGAGAATGAAATAAGATGATGAAGGTTTAGCAAAAGGAAAAGCAACATATCTATGCTTGTATGACAATAACGGAAAGGAATGGAAATGTGTACATTCTATAAATTTGTAAATATATAAATATGTAAGTTTGTAAATAGTACTGTAAATTATGTCTTTTTTTATAAAGAACCCCTCCTCATTTTGATAACAATTACGCATCTTTTTCATCCACCTGTGTTATCAAGCAAATGGAGCCTTTGTTCAGTGCGTGCATCACACCAAACATTTAAGTGAGTATAGTAGGTACAATACCCTTCGTGGGTCAGGAGATTGTCCTTACTTTATTCAAGGCCACTTATTCAATCCCATTCAATAGGATGGGATCGTTGTGCCAATATTCACTTAAAATATATTACATGACAAATACTAAGTCCACTGCATATATTTAATGCTTAACTGAGTAAGTGAAGTAATCCCTCTCTTATCCTGCAGGCATAGCGTGGGCCACAGGAGCTTGGGTAAATATAATATATTTAAAGTAACCAGTCAAACAGTATGTGTTTGAGATGTTGTAGGAAACATGAATGATTACAAAAAGCCCTCAGATGACAGCGTGTATACACAGAACCGACAGTGTACTGATGTCCTTAATGAATCCCTGACCTTGAAGGTGTGAGATAGAAACCTAATCTATAAGCTGCCCATTCATCAAGCAGTTTATTGCATTGGATACATCTTATATTTTTGCTGTAGTTATACTTTTTCAGTCATATCATGTTATATCCATGTCTGGCATTCAGCAGAAACTGAGAAAGTAATAAATGAATGAATGAATAAATGAATGATAATGTGTATATAAAATTTGTATGAGCACATATTTCTTCTCTTAAAGAATCTTGTCAGTGAGCAAATTGGGAAAGAATGAATGAATGAATGAATGAATGAATGAATGAATGAATGAATAAATAAATAAATAAGGAGACAGATTTGTGTGAATATTCATTTCCCTTCTTGAAAAAATGGTTTGGGTATTTTCTTTTGCTCAATTTTTAATTCTTATCTTGTTATTTCTTAATTTCTAATCCATTTTCAGACTGCAGTAAAATCTAATAACATTCAAGTCTGCTGACAACATTCAAGAGATACCTTTGAACTATTCTGCTGCTACAAAGATAGGGCAGCTGTATTCCTTGTCAGAATGGTACATTCATTCCTGCATCAGGGATATCAGTTGGAGAGCTGGGCTTGGGCACATACAATCCCATGTAGTAGGTATTCTTCAGTGAAAAGATGCTAATGGATCACATGTTGCACTTCTGTCTCCTGCTCAAATGGAAATCATGCACTAGTGAATGGTAGTATGAATAACACAGTCACCTGACACCCATGCTGACAAATCAGACCTGGGTGGCTACACTACAGAAAACATGGTCTAATGCTAATGCTGCAGGGAAGCTTTACTAAAAGGCTTCTTCTGGCTCATTTAAAGAGAGCTCCTCTTTATGTTATCTTAGGCTCCCAAAAGCAAAACAGTACTGGAAAAATACTACTGTCTTGATCTGTTAAAAAGTACTGCTCGGCCAGCATTTCCTGCACATGAATTGAGCCTGTTTAAAGATGCAGAACAGCAGAAGTAGTGGTAATAGCAAGTAAGACCTGCAAATGATGCTTCATGTGGACAGAGGTATATAGGACCACATGGCAGGAAAGTGTGATGTGAAGAAAAAAAAATAGCTGCATCTGCCTACACTGTTCTAAAGTAATCAATATGTTAGTACTTTTCTCCATAAGTTTATGATGCTTCTGAAATTCTGTATAAAATTGCTTGCAATATACTTTTATTGTAGCGCCTTACAATAAATGTTCAATATGCAGGTCTTCAGAGTCTCATTTGGCTAGGTTGTGTTTGTCAATAAAGTAATGATTTTTTGACAGACATAGTACTGAGGCTTTGATATTATGTTAGCTGTAGTTTATCACATGAATTGAAGGCAGCTTTTTTTTCAGAAATGTGCTAGCATACATCAGGAATGTGAAAATTCAAACACCCTTACAGCAAAGCTTTTAATTTGCCTTCCCTACCATGCTCAGTACACAGAAACATAGATATACACAAGTACATACACGCACATACATGCATACACACAGATACACACACACGCCCACACACAGACACACACATACACACACACACACACACACACACACACACACACACACACACACACACACACACACACACACACACACACAAACATGTACATGCACATATACACACACATACGCACATGGATCCCAGCATCGAAACTCTACAGTATCAAATCCGAATTCATTGAGATGACTTCACTTCACTTCAATATATCGAACTCCCAAAACAACAAAAACGAACCCCTGGAGAAGAACCACTCAACCATCAGGACAAAACAACAAACAAGAAAACCCTCCAAATGGGAGACCTCACACCCCCACACCCCCTACACTAAATATCCCAAGTCTGAGATTTCACTATAGTGGAGAAAGTGAAAGGTTCACCATGGTGGCCAAGTGGTTCTTCTCCCTGGGTTAGTGCTCAGTGTTCCAGGAGTTTGATATAATGAAGATTTGTCAAAGTCATCTCAATGAATTCAGATTCAATATTGTGGAAATTCAATGTCTTGAAGGGGACCCACACATACAGATATACATACCAACACATACACATGCACAGGCACATGCACACTCATGTACAAGTATACAAAAACACACACACATACACATACAGACACACACACACACACACACACACACACACACACACACACACACACACACACACACACACACACACACACACACACACATACACACACACACACACACACACACACACACACACACACGCACATGCACATGCACACGCACACACACACACACACACACACAAACACACACACACACATATCCACATACACGCATGCACATATACCCACACAGACACGCACATATACATATATATATATATATATATATATATATATATATATATATATATATATATATATATATATATAAACAGGTGTATACTACCACATTGAATGGTGATAAGTTTGAACTCCCTTTGTTCGAACCTAAAAGTCTGAAAACCCTAAACAGCGAACTCACGGAACAAAAAAATCATTGCTCCATGAAAAAAAAAAATCATAGCTTTAAATCAAACTGAAGTGGGGGGCCCCCAAAGATGGGCCACCGATTTTTTTCCCTGGAAAAAAAATCGATGTTCCGTAACTTCGCTGTTTAGGGCTTTCGGATTTTTCGGTTCAAACAAAGGGCATTCAAACTTATCTGCATTCAGTGTGGTGATATAGACCCTATAGAAACACATACGCATGCACACATCTCAGGGTTATATATTGCATACATTTGTTTTGTGTGCCAGTCTGTGTATGACAGAGAGAGAGAGTAAGAGAGAGAGCGATCATTAGCATTCACTTATCTAACTGAATTCAGACAGAATACTGGTTTATACTGCATGTTATTTCTTGTTTTCCTTTTTGAAAATCTGAGTAAGGGTTGCCTGTGGAAATGTTTACTTTACTTTGGAATGTACAGTGCACATTAGTTGAATATTAAAATGTAAAAAAAAAAAATTAGCAGAGCAAAACACTTTTGCAAAATGATTTATTCTTTGCCAGCTATTAAAAAACATCAAGAAGCTGCAGGCAGCATATACATCTTCTTAGGCATCACTTTTCATTTTGATATACAAGTTATAATGTGATGTTTATGAAAAAGCCACATCTGTCAAGACTGCTGCTTAATATTCATTTAATATTCATTATAGATGTCTTGTCTAGAAAAAGAAAACATAAAGAATGATATTCATCCCCTCCCCTTATCTGTGAATGCATCACTGTAAATAACTGTGTTTGCAATCATTTTCTGAGGTCAGGAAAGTCTGCTTGCCCCTGCACCATTTGATGGTTAGCTGCAGTTCTACCATGAATTTATGTTTAAGAGGGTTTTTCAAACCAGACATTGGCAAGGTTTACCGTTCAGATGTTTCTGGTGCTTCACAACACTTCTGATTGTGAGTAAAGTATGTAGCAGCTCATATCACCTCGATGTCCACTATCACAGAATCTTAGAAAATATAAGACAAATGGGCCAAGGGGCCACTTACTTATTGCACCTTGCCTCGTGTTTTTTTCAAGAATTGATATGGCAGACATGCTTGGGGGGGGTAAATTTTTGAATACCCTTTCAATTGTCTAACTCCTTTTCAAAGGAAGAGAGTATGTCATATTGCTTGATCTGGAGTGGGAGTTTGTTCCAGATTACACATAGCTGTCATGTGATGAATCTGTCTCTCCACAATGATTTGTTTATTTGCAGATGCAGGTTCAGATCACTGTTTTTAGTATTTACTGGGCTGTATAATATTTGGAGAAATATGAGATCTTGGACTACTGAATCACTAACTGACCAAAAAAAAAGACACAGATGGCCCCAAGAAGTCTAAGGACATTGAGTACAGGGACAGAATTTCCAGCCACTAGATGGTTCAGTGATAATTTACCAAATATGATAATATTGCACTTTTTACCATTTAATTTTCAAAATACCTCATATGTTAAATTTTGAGTTATGCACAGGAGCTTAAGCTTCCAAGAGTCTTAGGATAAGACATCTACATTATTTGACTGATCCACACTCCATGCATTTCTTCTTTTTTTTTGTCTACTTTATTAGCAAGTTGTATAAATGATTCAGTTACCAATTTTATTACATTAAGGGACAGTTAAAAAAAGGCAATTCATTGGAAAAAGATGTTTACATATTACAGTTTGTTGCCTTATGTTCTGCCTAAAGTAGCTTGAATGGTAAGGGAGCTATGATCTTTTGGCAAATTTATTTTTCATACAGACTGCAGACCCTATGAGATTGGTTGTTTAGAATGCGGAGACAAGGACTGCATGTTATTATAGAGCATTGCATGTTATTATACTGCATGTTATACCACCACACATCATGTTAAATGCTTGCTCCTCAACATGCAGCAATGATAACAGAAGGTATCCCTTTAGCTTATGTCTTGTCACATATGGCAACTAGCATTTTTGTCAGCCCAGTGCCATCTTTATGCTTAATATATTATTACTTTCACTGTTTCTGTCAGCATGATTTTAAACTGCCACCCCACCCCTTCTGTGAATAAACATCTCTTTATATGCTTTCTGTGTAGAGCTTAGATGATTCCAGGTTCAAATAACTTGGACATTATTGGAAAATGTTGCTGCCAGCACTGCTATCTGTGGCATGTCACTGACAACTATTGTATCTCTCTTGACAATGGCCCCTTTTCCAAAGTATATCCATTCTACCTGCACAGAAGGCTGTGATACATGCACTTCATGGTTTGATTTCTACTGATTGTCCACTACTTAACCTATTAGATTGTTGCTTGGCTCCATATCAATGTTCTAGCAATGTCTAGATGCACCATGTCCTCGGGTCCTGTATGTTTTCTCCTCTTGGAAAACAAAATCCACAGACAAAGACTGGTAAAACAAGAATTGCTACTTTAAGAACAGGTCTACCTACTGACAGCTAAGGCATACTGATAGCAGCTAGAGAGGATGTAACAGACAGAAATGCAAACATACAGAGAGACAGATAGACTAATAGACACAGGTATAATGAAGAGAGTTAGAGTTAGAGAGGAAAGGCATGACAATGTGAGAGAGAGCGAGAGAGAGAGAGAGAGAGAGAGAGAGAGAGAGAGAGAGAGAGAGAGAGAGAGAGAGAGATAAAGAGAGAGAGAGAGAGAGAGAGAGAAGAGAGAGAGAGAGATTGGCCTGCACAGTTAGCACAGTTATCAACAACCACCTTTTTTCCATTTTCTACATGGGCTTGGGGTGTCATGTTAACTGTCCCCATCTCTCTCAATTCATGCCTGGCTGTCACAAATCGTCTCTCACACAATCCATCCACCTCTTTGCTGGACTCCCTCATTTCCTCTTGCCTTTTTCCTGTCTGTCCCTAATCTTCTTCACCAGATTGTCTTCTGCTTTTCTGCACATGTGTCTGAACCAACATAATCTGTTCTCTTTGATCTTTTCTGCAACTGGAACTACTTTGGTTTCTGCTCTTATGTCTTAATTTCTTCATGTGTTCCACAGTGTGCATCCTACCTCCCTTCTCAGGCACTTAATTTATATCACCTCTAGTTTTCTCATCTGCTCTGTCTTTACTGCCCAGGTTTCTATACCATACATTAGTATTAGTCGCAACACTGTTTTGTACACTTTACTTTTCAGCTTCATTGGCATTCTCCTATCATACACTACACGTGGCACTCTATGCCGGTTGGCTGCAGCCCCTCTGATTGTAGTTTTGAGCTCCATAGTCAGACTTCCCTTCTCCTCAACCAACCCTCCCAGATACTTGAAGCTGATAACCCATTGCACTATTTTCCCTTCTATCTGAATTCTCAGCTTCTTCTGATTTCCCCAATTTTCTGCCATTACTACTGTCTTATCTGTACTTAGTTTCATCCCTTGCACCATCAGTTTTGCATTCCATTCCATTGCCCTATCCTTTGCTGAATTGCTTGCTCAGAGTCTGCATGTACTGCCACATCGTCTGCATACATCAACTCCATTATCTGTCCTCTCCAACCTGTTCGCTAAAGTAGTCCATTATCAGTATGAACAGCAGTGGTCTTAGAGCTGAATCCTGGTGCAGATCCACTCCCACTCAGATCCCCTCTGTGAACAAATACTGTTTGTACCCGAGACATTGTACATAGTGTGCACTAATTCTGCCCATGTTTCTGGGGCTTTGAACCACTACAGGACTGCCCAAGTCAGCCTTCTTGGGAAGTTGCCATATGCTTTCTTCAAGTCTAGGAATACCCAGTTGGACCCTTTCCTCATCTGTAGATTTTTCTCAACTAGCTGTCTCACTACAAGCATCAAGTCAGTTGTGCTGCATCCTGATTAGAATCAAAAGCACTTATCTCCCATCTTACTTTCTACTACTCTGAGTAGTTATTTATCAATCACCCTCTCCAGAAATTTCATGCAATGTGATGGGAGTTTGATACCTCCGTATTGCCCACAGTTGTGGATGGCTCCTTCGTTCTTGTACATTGGCACAAGTATGCTGATATGCCTTTCTCTCCACACTACTATGAGTATCCTCAAGACCCATTCCTTCCCCTATCTCATCCAGCATTTTTATTATATCTGCTGTGACCTCGTCTAAACCCGCTGGTTTTCCTGACTTCATTTTCCTTATTGCTGTTCATACTTCTTTTAGGGTGGGCTTCTATGGGGTTTTCTTCATTCAGAAGCTGCTGGAAGTACTCCTTTCATCTGCCTTTGATGTCCTGTGGACAGGTGAGAAGGTTGTTACTGGCATCTCTTATGAAGGATGTCTGACCATCTTCTTTATTTTTCTGTCTTTGTCTTGCAACCTGATTTAGTTTCTTTGTGCCACCTACTGAGTCACGTTCCAGAAGCTGGTAGATTGTCCCTGATGTCTTGTTCTTCGCTGTTGCAACTCCTTTCTTAGCCTCTCTGTTAGCAACTGGTATTCCTTCCTAGCCTGGTCTGTCTTTTCTATCTCCCACTTCTTCCTGCACTCCTCCTTTCGTTTGATGACTTCCTGGACTTCTGCATTCCTACACCAGCTTTCCTTGTTTACCTTATTTCCATACCTGGCACAACCACATATTTGTTCTGTAGTCGTAACACATGCTGTTTTGAGGTGCTGCCATTCTTTTTCAGCTTCACCTATTTCCTCCCTTTTATGTGGTGTTAGAGCCCTGAGTAATTCCTTGAACTGTTGTACTTTCTCTCCAGTCAACTTACAGGTCTTTGCCCTGGTCTCTGTTGACCTTAGAGCCTTCTTTGACCATTGCTGGTTGCCACATGTTATTATGGCAACCAGTGGTTTCTGCTGTGGGCCCACTGATTCACTGGAAATGACTTTGTAATCATTGATTGTATGTCAGTGCCTTTTCCTTACTAGGAGGAAGTCTACCTGTGTTTCATGTCGACTAATCATTTTTTTTTTTAAACAAAAAATATTTTTATTAAATTATCATTTATGACATAGACAATCATATATTTAATTAAATGAAAACAAACCATATTGACATAATTACAGTTGCAAACATTATACATCACTTACAATCTATCCAGCCACTGTCAGTCAAACATTGCATAGTTCATTCAAATCCTACCTTGTTTTAAACCTCTTTCCTCCTCTGCATCTATTGCTTCCACAATTCCCATTTTTTACTGTCTAATTTGTCCCTCCCTTTTTCTAAAGATTCCATTTCATTTTGTTTTATCTCTGTTACTATATTCACTACTTCTAGAATACTTGGTTCATACTTTGATTTCCATTTTTTAGCAATTGCTTTTTTTGGCAACCACTAGAATTAGACTCAGCAAGGCCTTACTGACACTAGGCATTTTTCAAATTCTGAATCAAAGGTAAAAAAAAAAAAAAAAATCTTTTCCTTAGTTATACCAATTTCCTCACCCAGTATTTCTGATGTAGTAGTCTGCAAAGAATTTTTAAAGTCAGGCAACTCATTACACTCCCAGAAAATATATTCCCAATTACTTATTTCTTCCTCATCACACCTCTAACATTTGCTGTCTACCTAAGGAAAATTGTTTTCAGTCTGCTTGGGGTATAAAAACATCTATTTAAACATTTCCAAGCAAAGATCCTAAATCATTTTGACTTTGTTGCATATTTTGGAGACATGCAGATATCCCCCATTGTTTCTTTGTGAATTGTTTATCAAGTCTCTCGTCCCAATCCTTTCTAACCTCCTCTCATTGATTCTTATACTTATGCAATATTTTATATGTTCTACTAATTATTCCTTTTTAACAGTAGCTTTTGTTCTAGATTCTACTAAAAACTCTACCAGTGCTGGTCATTCACTTAGGACTCCCTTATTTCTTTCTCTTTGCCTGTACTCTGAAATCATGTCAGTCACTCTTTTATGGGATCTTGTAAATATCTCTTTCAGAACCATGTGTTGGCTACTATCAAGCTATTTGCCAGACAGAAGTTCATAGGTTCATAGGTTCATACTAGGCTATCTGCCCTAGGGCATTTATAAGCCTAGCCAGAATGTGTTTGGCTTTCGCCACCCATTTTAAATTTATTTTGCTATGCCCTTTTTCAAGGTTAGTATACTGTGCCTCTGTCTAACAGTGACACAGAAGTGATACCCGGGGTAAACCTACGATCTCCCATCCACTCATCAAGATTCCTCTTGAAGAGAGTCAATGAGGGACTCTGCCTAACCTGGACTGGGATTTTATTCCAGAGTGAAGGGAGCCGCTCGGTTACGAATCTGTCCCTCCAGCACGCCCTATTTATTTCAGTGCTGAGGTTCAAGTCTCTAGCTCAATGGGATTTGGATTTTCTGAGGTGCAGCATGTCCATTAACTCCGGGTTGGACATGGTTTTATACGTCAGGCACAGATCGCCTCTGAACAGGCAGTATGCCACTGAGTAGAGCTGGAGTTTCTTTAACGCATATGGCATCTGTTTGAGCCCTTTGATCCTCTTGGTGAGGTACTTTTGGGGTCTTTCCAGTTGCTGCAGGTGTCTGGTAAGGTACATCCCAAAAGGGGCATTGTACTCAATTATGGGCCTGATGAGGGATGAGTAAAGAGGCACGATGACGTCCCCTGATCTAGATGTGAATCCCTTCATGATTAGGTGGGCTATATAAAATGTTTTTCTAACCACTTTGGCCACGTGGTTGTCAAATGAGAGATTGCTATCAACTTGGGTCCCTAGGTCCCTAATTACTTCTTCTGTACTTAATGGATTATCACCTATGTGGTAATTTGTGGGCACTTTGTTTTTGCCAAAGGGATGACTATACACTTTTGGCATTTAGCTTGAGGCCATGGCTCTGGCACCAGTTGTCTGTTTCTATGAGGCCCTTTTGGAGGATGCTTGTGTCAGCTGGAGAGTCGATTATGGCGCCCAGTTTGCAGTCATCTGCGAACTTGGTCAGCCACAGTCCTTCCGTGTTGGCCTGTACCTCCGAGAAATATATACCGAACAAGAGAGGTCCCAGGACTGAGCCTTGTGGGACACCACTTGTAACTGGTTTGAGTCTGACATGGCTCCAGCAATTCTAACCATGTGGGTTCTGTCCTTGAGCCAATTTGCAATCCATCTAGTGACATAGGGGTTTATATTTAAGCTGGTGAGCTTATCTATAATGCCCAAGTGGGGTATTGTATCAAAGGCTAGGTCCAGGTAGGCTGTGTGGACCACCTTCCTCAATGGCCTTGGTGACTGTTTCAAAGAAATCAACCAGGTTTAAGAGGCAGGATCTGCCCTTAACAAAGCCGAACTGGGTAGGATCCAGTGTTTGTAGGTCCCCAATATCTTTATTTATGAGGTCCATGATGATCCTTTCCATAGCTTTGCAGACCATGCTAGTCAGGCTTATGGGGCGATAGTTTCCAGGATCCGTTGAGGCACCACCTTTATGGAGAGGGACCACTGTTGCTGTACGCCACTCTTTGGGCACATATCCTGTAGTAAGGCTGAGATTGAACAGTAGTTTTATGTTTGGGTTTAGCTCTTCTTGGAGTTCATGTAGGGCGCAGCCTGGGACACCGTCTGGTCCCATTGATGCTGTGTTTTTGCTTTGGAGAGGCGGCTCTTACCTGAGCATCTGAGATGACAGGGGGGAAGCACTCTGCAGGGATAGATATTTGCCCTTTTGGTGGGGAGGAGAAATTTGCGCTGAACCTGTCAGCTAGGATGTTGGCAATGTCTGTGGGTTCGGTGTATTTTTTGTCATTTTGGACTAATTCTGAGCATATCTGGGAATGACCACCCAGGTTCCTAACATAACTAAAGAAAGCCTTGTGATTATCCTTAGTGTCCTGTGCAATTTTAAGCTGGCCTTAGACAATTTTATGTGTGCCCGTAGTTTTTTGCTAATACTGATCAGTGATGCCTTCCCTTTTTGGGATTTTGCTCTATCATTTAGTAGCTTCCTCCTTCTATTGTATAGTTTGTTTATGGCTTGGGTCCACCAGACAGGATGTCTGCCTTTGGAGGATCGGGTCTTGGTTTTATTTGGGATCGCATGATCCATGCATTCCTGAAGGTGTTCATAGAATGCGTTTATAAAGGATTCTGCGGTCTGGGCCATATTTTCCACAGGCCCGGGGGCTTTGAAGGATTCCACCTCAGTTTTGAGGAGTGTGAAATTTGCTTTAGAGAAGTTTTCACTGTGGTTTTCTGGGCAGGGGTGGGGTCGGGATGTGAATATCCAGTGAGATTAGTTTATGGTCTGATCTTACCAGTGAGGGATACACTTCTGGTCTGGAGCATAGAGTCCCCATGTTGGTGATGATCAGGTCTAGTATGTTTTCCCTCTTGTGGGAGTGGTAACAAGTTGTTCCATAGCATTTGAGTTTATAAATTCAAGGAACCTTTGGGCTAGGGTGTTGGAGCTAGAGTAATGCTCCCAGTCTATGTTTGGGTAGTTGAAGTCGCCCAATATAATGGTGTTTGGAGAGACCTTCATATTTTCCAGTGTTCTCAGGAAGGCCGAGTGGGGTTCCTGGGTTTGGGAGGGTGGTCTGTAGCAGGCTATAAACTGGAAGGCAGTTTTACCCACTGTTAGTTGCACATGGATAGTCTCTGATGCTTCGTGCTTTGCCACCAACCTGGAGGTGTGGGTATCTTTGATGAATATTGATACTCCCTCCTTTTGTGGAAGTTTGCATGGTATGAGGTATAATCTGGTAGTGCTGGGGTGCTCTCGGGAGCCCAGAACCAGGTTTCTGTTGCTGCACAGATATCGATGTTCTCCATGCTAAGGAGAGTTGTGCATCTTGAGGTTTAGACTTCTGGCGTTGAGTAGCATTACTCTTAGTTTCTTATCCCTTGTGATACCTATGGAGGTGGGTTTGTCTTTTGAGCCTTGCCTAAAAAAGGCACTATGGGGGAGCCTTTGCCAATATCAGCCCAGGGTGACAGGTGCAAGCCATCCTTAGCGAAGCATCGTGGCTTGTCGAGCATATCATCCCAAGCTGACAGGCATTGGATCCCCTTTGAATGACACCAGTACTTAAGCCAATTGTTGAAATTGATCATCTTGTCTTCATATTGTGGCATCATTCTTGGTGAGGGTAAGATGCTACTCAAGGTCAGGGTCATATCGGCCTGGGCTACATGCTCAGAGAGCTCCTTTATGTCTCTACAATAATGTCTCCTACTTTATTATTGTTGCCCCACCGATATGGACTCAGGTAGTCCTCATTTCCTGTTCTGTCTGTCTGTCCTGATATGCACATTCAGGTAACCCATTATCAACACCAATTCATGTTGTCCTACTTTATCTAGCAGGCCCTGCAACTGCTGTATGAATGCCTTTTCTTCACTATCACAACCTTGCTGTAGGTCATAGGCTGAGATTGTGAGATTATGAATACTGTCCTATTGCTATACTGGAATCTGACTTCAATGAGTCTGTCACTAAATCTGATGATATCCCTCACTGCTTTCTGAAGCCTGTCTCACCACCCATTCCATTTCTAGCCTGTCCTACTCCGGAGTAGTAGAATCTAGATCCCAAGCCAAGTGTCTTTGCTGCACTGCCCTTGCATCTTGTCTTGGATACATAGGATGTCCAGCCTCCTCCATACCATCATGTCATTCACTTCCAAGCTGCATCCTGTCAGTGAACCTATTTGATTGGTTTTATGTCCTTTGCTCAACAGAGCTAGGCCAGCAGCTTTTTGACCCAGACACACTGGCCAATAGGGGCACATACACCTCTCCCACCAATAGCATGGGTCCCTGGCATAGGTCAGAGAAGGCCAGGTCCTCAACCCACTTAGCACTGGCATTATCAACATAACCAAATCACACAGAGCTATATTTTCATCATCGAGTGGCTAATCCTGCAACAGTATGCAATCTGTGATCCATGTTCTCCTCTTTTGAGGATACTGTACACTGCAGTAGATGCCCAAAGCAGTTGGTTTGTACTACTCTTCCCCCTAAAGGGCATCATGTGGAGTCAGTGCTGCTGCTCACAGCCCCAATTCACTAGTGAGTTTGAGCTGGAAACAACATATTTTTATGAAGGTAGGAGGAATCCCATGAAGACAAGCGGAAAACCTGAAAAAAACAAACAGGTATTGTACCTTGTGAATGGGATGCAAAGACCTTAAACATTAAACTAACTGGTCTCTCAGTACAGTATGAGTTAATTAAACCAGATAATAATTTGTCATTTGGATTAAAGCATTAAGTCAATTTTGATTAATTGTGTAGCTTGTTAATTAATTATTGTCTCTATTTACGTATTTTTTTTTTATTCTTAGGCCAAAAAGCAAATACTATGTTTTTAGTTATATGTTTAAAGAGTTTGACTTAATGTTCAAGAGGAATCTATAGAAAATATGTTTTCTTGAAGTAGTGTTATGTTTTCCTACTTTTTTCCATTGGACTACAGTGTAAATAGATGGTAATATGGTATGCAATGATATTTTGATGATATCCCAGAATAAACTTAATTACCTTATTTTATAGGAGAGTAATGTGGAGTTCAAACCACTGTTCACTCACTGCATGCATGCACTGTCAAACAATGTGTTCTTGATTTGTTATAATCAAAATTTAACTGACAAAACAGCTGAAGACAGAAAAGCGATACTCTGACCTATATTGTGAATCCTCTGATGGAATGAGTTTGTATGACCTTTGCAAGCTACTAATCAGAGCATTTTGTTAGGATGGGGTAACATCCAGAAGTCTTTGTCCTTGTCCTTCATGGGAGCTAATAGTCAGGGCAGTGAGAGATGAGTATATACAATATCATTGATAAATATTTAATTATATGGGAGGTTGGATAAGAAAGGGCTGGGTGGATCACAGGCTTCCTTGCTTTGCAATGCTGTTTACAAGTGAAAACCCCATCTCATTACCTCAAGGCATGTTCAGCAGACTGCCTAGCACTTGAGGTGGAAGGGTATCGATAAATCGCTCACTCTTGTCCTTACTTTATATTCAGGCATCTGGAACGTTTTCCTAGAGTGATCGTGAAACAACTTTTATTATCATTGTTATGCCTGCATGTACTTTTTAACTGAAGGCTTGAGTCCAGTCTTTTTAATAACCATTTTTCTTGCTTGTCTTTTAATACTTGTTTTATTCATTTTTTGATATGAATAATACTGAGACACAGTGATAAATAACAAGGGATGGGGTAGGGAAGGGAGGATATTTTATACATATTAGCATTCATAATAGTTTCTATTGTACAATAACTTCTGAATTTTTAGAGATTTATGAAGTGGGAAACAAAAGCTCTAACTCTTGCAAGGCATGTCTGCATATTTATTAGTACAGAAAACCAAATAACAGAGGACTGATTCTCTAGGGAGTCATTCCTCTTTCCATCTTTTTTGACCAATACCAAGTCAGTTTGCAGAACCATATTTTTATATTTTATATATTACATGTTTCACAGTAGTGACATCTAAGCAGACAACCTCGACTTACAATATGGTAAACATTTCAACCATTTGGTGATGTGATTCTGTCTATCTAATCTGTTTTGTAATTAACCATTGTTAATAATGTCTGAGAAGCTTAATATTTTTCAGGCATAGCCTGCAATCTCCATTTTAAAGATACACATTCCCTTTTGCATACCAGATTAAAATAAAAACTGCTGAACCTTTCATCATCAAAGTCATTTGGAAGCGATGTGATGATCTTCAGTTTTAAGATTGTTGTTCGGTATATCTCGTCAGCTTCTTCTTCTCCCTTTCTCCTATTCAGAAGATAAAGCTCCTCATTCTGAAGATGCATAAACATTTCTGGCATTTAGCTGGCAAACAAAAGACATCTCCAGTTATAAGACAAACAAGGGTGTCCTACAATGAACTAAGATATTAACTTAGGGGCTAGAAATTGTGTTTGTCTTTAGCATTCATAAGTAAGTGCTACTTACACAGCAGTTTGACACTACATAGCATGTAACTAAAGACTATGCCATGTTTTTATATGCAAGTTTGACACTACATAGCATGTAACTAAAGACTATGCCATGTTTTTATATGCAAGTTTGACACTGCATAGCAGACTATGCCATGTTTTGTTTGATACTACATAGCATGTAACTAAAGACTATGCCATGTTTTTATATGCAAGTTTGACACTGCATAGCATGTAATTAACGACTATGCCATGTTTTTATATGCAAATTTGACACTACATAGCATGTAATTAAAGACTATGCCATGTTTATATATGCAAGTTTGGCACTACATAGCATGTAATTACTATGCCATGTTTTATATTTAAGTTTGACATTACATAGCATATAACTAAAGACTATGCCATGTTTTTATATGCAAGTTTGACACTACATAGCATGTAACTAAAGACTATGCCATGTTTTTATATGCAAGTTTGACACTACATAGCATGACTATGCCATGTTTATATATGCAAGTTTGACACTACATAGCATGCAAAAAAGGCCATGTTTTTCTATGCAATTTTGACATTACATAGCATGTAATTAACAACTATGCCATGTTTTTATATGCACGTTTGACACTACATAGCATGTAACTAAGGACTATGCCATGCATTTATATATGTTTGACATTAGAACTATGCTATATTTTTATATGCAAGTTTGACACTACATAACATATGCATAATGTCTCTTTCCTCAGTACATCGTTCACAAATGTTCCTCATTCTATCCATGTCTTGTTCTGGGCATAGTCTTTGTAAGCCCTTCTAAAGACACTCATCTCTTGTCACCTCATTCCACAAATACTAAGAAGGTAATAAAATACCCAACCTTTCACTTTGTGCCCTGACAGTCTGTTTTTATTCATGCTCACACCCTTTATTTCTCCTTACCTTGACAGAGTTTTTATATCTATATCCACATATGCAGCCTATAGTCCCAATGATACTTTGTTCTAGTGATAACCCATCTACAATAATGTCTCCTACTTTATTCCTGTTGCCCCACCGATGTGGACTCAGGTAGTCCTCATCTCCTGTTCTGTCTGTCTGTCCTGATATGCACATTCAGGTAACCCATTATCAACACCAATTCATGTTGTCCTACTTTATCTAGTAGGCCCTGCAACTGCTGCATGAATGCCTTTTCTTCACTATCACAACCTTGCTGTAGGTCATAAGCTGAGATTGTGAGATTATGAATACTGTCCTATTGCTATACTGGAATCTGACTGCAATGAGTCTGTCACTAAATCTGATGATATCCCTCACTGCTTTCTGAAGCCTGTCTCACCACCCATTCCATTTCTAGCCTGTCCTACTCCAGAGTAGTAGAATCTAGATCCCAAGCCAAGTGTCTTTGCTGCACTGCCCTTGCATCTTGTCTTGGATACATAGGATGTCCAGCCTCCTCCATACCATCATGTCATTCACTTCCAAGCTGCATCCTGTCAGTGAACCTATTTGATTGGTTTTATGTCCTTTGCTCAACAGAGCTAGGCCAGCAGCTTATTGACCCAGACACACTGGCCAATAGGGGCACATACACCTCTCCCACCAATAGCATGGGTCCCTGGCATAGGTCAGAGAAGGCCAGGTCCTCAACCCACTTATTACTGGCATTATCAACATAACCAAATCACACAGAGCTATATTTTCATCATCAAGTGGCTAATCCTGCAACAGTGTGCAATCTGTGATCCATGTTCTCCTCTTTTGAGGATACTGTACACCGAAGTAGATACCCAAAGCAGTTGGTTTGTACTACTCTTCCCCCTAAAGGGCATCATGTGGCGTCAGTGCTGCTGCTCACAGCTCCAATTCACTAGTGAGTTTGAGCTGGAAACAACATATTTTTATGAAGGTGGGAGGAATCCCATGAAGACAAGTGGAAAACCTGCAAAAAACAAACAGGTATTGCACCTTGTGAATGGGATGCAAAGACCTTAAACATTAAACTAACTGGTCTCTCAGTACAGTATGAGTTAATTAAACCAGATAATAATTTGTCATTTGGATTAAAGCATTAAGTCAATTTTGATTAATTGTGTAGCTTGTTAATTAATTATTGTCTCTATTTACGTATTCTTTTTTTATTCTTAGGCAAAAAAGCAAATACTATGTTGCTTAGTTATATGTTTAAAGAGTTTGACTTAATGTTCGAGAGTAATCTATAGAAAATATGTTTTCTTGAAGTAGTGTTATGTTTTCTTACTTTTTTTCCATTGGACTACAGTGTAAATAGATGGTAATATGGTATGCAATGATATTTTGATGATATCCCAGAATAAGCTTAATTACCTTATTTTATAGGAGAGTAATGTGGAGTTCAAACCACTGTTCACTCACCGCATGCATGCACTGGGGGGGGGGGTAAACGTCAAACAATGTGTTCTTGATTTGTTATAATCAAAATTTAACTGACAAAACAGCTGAAGACAGAAAAGCGATACTCTGACCTATATTGTGAATCCTCTGACGGAATGAGTTTGTATGACCTTTGCAAGCTACTAATCAGAGCATTTTGTTAGGATGGGGTAACATCCAGAAGTCTTTGTCCTTCTCCTTCATGGGAGCTAATAGTCAGGGCAGTGAGAGATGAGTATATAAAATATCATTGATAAATATTTAATTATATGGGAGGTTGGATAAGAAAGGGCTGGGTGGATCACAGGCTTCCTTGCTTTGCAATGCTCTTTACATGTGAAGACCCCAGCTCATTACCTCAAGGCATGTTCAGCAGACTGCCGAGCACTTGAGGTGGAAGGGTATCGATAAATTGCTCACTCTTGTCCTTACTTTATATTCAGGCATCTGGAACGTTTTCCTAGAGTGATCGTGAAACAACTTTTATTATCATTGTTATGCCTGTATGTACTTTTTAACTGAAGGCTTGAGTCCAGTCTTTTTAATAACCATTTTTCTTGCTTGTCTTTTAATACTTGTTTTATTCATTTTTTGATATGAATAATACTGAGACATAGTGATATATAACAAGGGATGGGGTAGGGAAGGGAGGATATTTTATACATATTAGCATTCATAATAGTTTGTATTGTACAATAACTTCTGAATTTTTACAGATTTATGAAGTGGGAAACAAAAGCTCTAACTCTTGCAAGGCATGTCTGCATATTTATTAGTACAGAAAACCAAATAACAGAAGACTGATTCTCTAAGGAGTCATTCCGCTTTCCATCTTTTTTGACCAATACCAAGTCAGTTATGCAGAATCATATTTTTATATTTTATATATTACATGTTTCACATTAGTGACATCTAAGCAGACAACCTTGACTTACAATATGGTAAACATTTCAACCATTTGGTGATGTGATTTTGTCAATCTAATCTGTTTTGTAATTAACCATTGTTAATAATGTCTGAGAAGCTTAATATTTTTCAGGCATAGCCTGCAATCTCCATTTTAAAGATACACATTCCCTTTTGCATACCAGATTAAAATAAAAATGGCTGAACCTTTCATCATCAAAGTCATTTGGAAGTGATGTGATTATCTTCAGTTTTAAGATTGTTGTTTGGTATATCTCGTCAGCTTCTTCTTCTTCCTTTCTCCTATTCAGAAGATAAAGCTCCTCATTCTGAAGATGCATAAACATTTCTGGCATTTAAAGAAAAAAGAATCGCTTCGTTGATTTCTGGCATTTAGCTGACAAACAAAAGACATCTCCAGTTATAAGACAAACAAGGGTGTCCTACAATGAACTAAGATATTAACTTAGGGGCTAGAAATTGTGTTTGTCTTTAGCATTCATAAGTAAGTGCTACTTACACAGCAGTTTGACACTACATAGCATGTAACTAAAGACTATGCCATGTTTTTATATACATGATTGACACTACATAGCATGTAACTAAAGACTATGCCATGTTTTTATATGCAAGTTTGACACTGCATAGCATGTAATTAACGACTATGCCATGTTTTTATATGCAAGTTTGATACTACATAGCATGTAACTAAAGACTATGCCATGTTTTTATATGCAAGTTTGACACTGCATAGCATGTAATTAATGTTTTTATATGCAAATTTGACACTACATAGCATGTAACTAAAGACTATGCCATGTTTTTATATGCAAGTTTGACACTGCATAGCATGTAATTAACGACTATGCCATGTTTTTATATTTAAGTTTGACATTACATAGCATATAACTAAAGACTATGCCATGTTTTTATATGCAAGTTTGACACTACATAGCATGTAACTAAAGACTATGCCATGTTTTTATATGCAAGTTTGACACTACATAGCATGTAATTAACGACTATGCCATGTTTATATATGCAAGTTTGACACTACATAGCATGCAACTAAAGACTATGCCATGTTTTTCTATGCAATTCTGGCAATACATAGCATGTAATTAACAACTATGCCATGTTTTTATATGCAAGTTTGACACTACATAGCATGTAACTAAGGACTATGCCATGCATTTATATATAAGTTTGACATTACGTAGAATGTAACCAAGAACTATGCTATATTTTTATATGCAAGTTTGACACTACATAACATATGCAGCTAAGGACTATGCCATGTTTTTATATGTAAGTGGATAATAGCTTTGCCCTGATGATATAGCAAACTTTGGTATGGACACAGTGATATGGGCAGAGCATAATGTCTCTTTCCTCAGTACATCGTTCACACCACACAAAGAAAATGTTCCTCATTCTATCCATGTCTTGTTCTGGGCATAGTCTTTGTAAGCCTGGCAGCTTTCCTACAACCCACTGTCACACAAACTTCTAAAGACACTCATCTCTTGTCACCTCATTCCACAAATACTAAGAAGGTAATAAAATACCCAACCTTTCACTTTGTGCCCTGACAGTCTGTTTTTATTCATGCTCAAACCCTTTATTTCTCCTTACCTTGACAGAGTTTTTATATCCATATCCACATATTGCAGCCTACAGTCCCAATGATACTTTGTTCTGGTGATAACCCGTATATTTTGGCATCAGTTTAGTCCATGGCAAAGAAAAAAACTAGTAAAAGCCCATCACTCATGAGTCCTATACCTTGCCTATGCAATGTTAATTAGCATAGCAAAACAGGTGTATGCCCATACACATTGAATGCACTCATTTGCCCATGCACATTGAATGCACTCATTTGCCCATCTACATTGAATGCACTCATTTGCCCATCCACATTGAATGCACTCATTTGCCCACCCACATTGAATGCACTCATTTGCCCATGCACATTGAATGCACTCATTTGCCCATGCACATTGAATGCACTCATTTGCCCATGCACATTGAATGCACTCATTTGCCCATCCACATTGAATGCACTCATTTGCCCATCCACACTGAATGCACTCATTTGCCCATCCACACTGAATGCACTCATTTGCCCATCCACATTGAATGCACTCATTTGCCCATCCACATTGAATGCACTCATTTGCCCATGCACATTGAATGCACTCATTTGCCCATGCACATTGAATGCACTCATTTGCCCATGCACATTGAATGCACTCATTTGCCCATGCACATTGAATGCACTCATTTGCCCATGCACATTGAATGCACTCATTTGCCCAACCACATTGAATGCACTCATTTGCCCATGTACATTGAATGCACTCATTTGCCCACCCACATTGAATGCACTCATTTGCCCACCCACATTGAATGCACTCATTTGCCCATCCACATTGAATGCACTCATTTGCCCACCCACATTGAATGCACTCATTTGCCCATCCACATTGAATGCACTCATTTGCCCACCCACATTGAATGCACTCATTTGCCCACCCACATTGAATGCACTCATTTGCCCACCCACATTTAATGCACTCATTTGTCCATCCACATTGAATGCACTCATTTGCCCATCCACATTGAATGCACTCATTTGCCCATGCACATTGAATGCACTCATTTGCCCATCCACATTGAATGCACTCATTTTCTGGACCTGCTGTTACCATTCTTTTCCCACTAGACATATTTATTTAGCATCCCATCCTAACTTTTGAGAAGTACTATCAAAGGAGCTCCAAAATGCTCCCTATTGAAATGTGGGCACTCGAAATGTTGAGTGCTGACACTCTGGAAAAAAAAAGACAGATAATCCCAGAGAAGATTGAATCTTGAGTATTACTCTTCTTTAAACTTCTTTTTTATTTATTTAACATTTGTTAACCAGGAAAGTCCAACTTGGCACGAGCCAATTTTCACCGTATGTCCAGGGAGAAATGCTCCAAATGCATGTTTTTGTAATGTGGGAGGAAGCCTGAGCACCTGGAGGAAACCTAAATGAATGCAGGGAGAACATGCAGACTCCACACAGAAGGCACCCCTGCTGAGAACCGAACCGAAGAACCTCTTGCTGTGAGGTGACAACACCACTGCTGCACCACTGCACCATCCACAGGGGCATGCCCCCCACAAATTTATATATACCATTTTAAGGATTTATATATGGCAGAGAAAATGAATATTCTGAGAAAAGGCCATCCCATGCTCAATATATGTAAATCCATTCTTTTGGCCAGTTTCCATGCTTCAAGACTCACTTTAACATGTCCCAACACTTCAAATGGGTTACTGCTCAAGGCTATTTTTGTTAATGTAAGCCAAGATATATTTATTTTCTTTCATCATCCAAACGTCTTTAGCAATGGTCATGTAACTGTGCCTCTGAATCTAATACAGTATTATTCAAAAGGCAGGTTGCATGTGTCCCTACTAATGGTATCTGCACAGAGCTAAAAAGCAAAGTTGAACGATAATATTGTTGTTTCCAGTAACAGTGTTTCTGGTTCACTATACACAATTTTTTATAATAGAATGGGCATGTGATCTTGTTTGTTTGAGATATATCAAAGAATTCTGGCCTGTATGCCCAATAGATTCTCATATTTTTGTAATAACATTTTGTGGTATTAGGTGCATTTCATATCCCTTCTTTCACAATTAAGCGTATCTAAATATACATCTGTATGATCTTACAACAATATTGATTGGGTGATATGCATTAGTATCTGATAATGTGCATTTCTCCTGTAGAGCATTAAACTTTCATTTAGAATTTTCTAGATAGAATTCTAATTATCATTTGCTCTATAGCTGGATCCATTCCCTGATTTTTTCCCCAAAAATTAACATCTTGAAATGCTCAATAAGAGTGCCTTTGTCAATAATGTTATTTAAACATAAAGACTCATCTTGAGATATAAATATATATATATATATATATATATATATATATATATATATATATATATATATCTAGAGAGAGAGAGAGAGAGAGAGAGATAACTAGACAGATAAGTGCATCTCAGGATGTAGTTGTTATATCAGTGCAGAAAGATTCAGTATAGTTAAATGATCATAATACTGAACATCTTAAGTGCTGTCTGAGGTGACTGGAAAATCATTTGATCACTTTGCCAGCATTATTTTTTGTGAGGTTGCAGAACATCGAGGAGTAGAACCTTGCACTCTCCCCATTGTTGTGCGATATCAGAGTTTGCATATATAATAACCAGGGGTGGGTTTGCCACCCTGAAAAAAAGTTGTTGTATGTTTTTTTTTCTTCCTTTGAGATGTGATCCTTTGAGATCCATGTTTTGACATTTTTTATTTTGTATTTCAATATTTTGAAGCATATCTGTCTCAGAATAAAAATATGCCAATAACATCACTGTATCTCAGACATGATCATGTCCCTTTGGTCCCTCTTTGATATCTATCCTTCATTCATTTTGTTTCACCATTGATATGCTTGCATCTTTGCTACTGCCTCTTTACAGACTTACAACAGTCATTGGTCTGTGCAATGTTCAGAGATAAATGTTGAATAATTATCGTAGGCCTTTTGTTACATGAAAAGCATATTTTGCAAACACTTTTTGATTGTAGCCTAGGTTACCTTGACATTTCTAGTCTGCAATGTACAAATTTTGTTTCAAAATTCTTTGTGCCTTGTAGCCTAGGTAATAGCAGTCAATGGCTGAAGAAATGTCATTCATCCAGTTTACTTTATGCTTAATAAAAATAAATAAATACATGTGCTATAAAACTGAATACAATTATTTCTGCTTAGGGTATTAAAAAATTACAATAACCAGTGAGTTTAAATTAGTAATGCATTTACTATGTACATTTTCTGATAGTTTAGATAAAATTAATACATTTCAGCCAAATATAATGCTTAGCATTCTCAGGCAAATGTGAGTAAAATTCCTGATTAATAGAGCCTCTGAAAAAGACAAGCTCACAGCTATAGGTTAAGTATATATCGGTATAAAAGGAAGGCAGTAGAGGTTACTCGTCTAATAAATCTTTCATTTACAAAAAACATACCATTTATATATCACACATTTTTTACATTAAATGTATGTAACCTTGATGACACTTGTGTGTAATAGAGCTGCAGGAATTTAAATTAATCAGGATGTTGATGTAGGCACTAAAGCTTATAAACAAGTCAAGAAAACCTTCTAGGCACTGGAAGCTAATAACAATTTATTATCCCTTCAATCAAGGCATGAAGTACTTAAACAAAACGCACTGAGGAAACTATTAGTAGTACGCTCTAATCCAAAACGCGGGGGTACTTGTGCCCAGAAGAGACACTCCTTTAGTGGATTTGGGGAATTAATAGTAATAAATGTGATTATTTGTAAAGTATGTAATGTTAAGCAGATACACAGCATGGCAGAACTGATGCAAAGCAAACTGACAAAACAAAGACTCCCATGAGGTGAGAAAAATCAAATTATTATTATTATTTCTGTTGTTTTCTTCTTGTTATTGCTGTTGTTATTATTGTTTGTATTATTATAAAAACTTTACAACAACCCTGTGAAGTGTCAAATAATTTAAAACAAGAAAATTGGTAGTCTGTTGTTTTAAAAGAGAAGGATTGTTTAAGATAGTATACAGTTATAGGTGTTGGACCAGTTTAAACAGTTAATCTGTTAATCCAAAAGTTTTGGTAGGCGACATTATTGTCATTGTTTCAGTTTACTAAAACATCATTTGTTATAAACATATTCAGTGATATTTGGTATAAGTTATTGTCCTTAATACATATTTAATAGAGAATGATTTGTTTAATGTAAAATGTACATTTATGGAGATGCTCTTACATTCCCAGATATGCGCTCATCTAGCTATTTGTCTGTCTGTCTGTATATACCCATCTGTTTTTTAAAATAAAAGTAAAAATAATAAATATTGACTTCCATAATACATACTTTTGGATGTGTCAGCATTTATTTGAAATTCTGATGAGGTAGCACTAATAAATACTTTGCATTCCTGTACACTATTTCTCATCTTTTGCCAATAAAATACTGGTCAGTCTCAATATAGGTATATATGTTCTGTTTGGACTTAAAAAGGCTACTGCTTATCTATCAATATTTCATTCACTATTCTCATGGAACTCAACTATTCGTGCTATAAAAATCATGCACATATTTTACACATACGAATCTAGCCAATTATAACAGCTGCAAAATTTAAGGATGAGTCATTGAAGATGTTACTGTAGTACCTGTGGTAAAATTATGATGTAAATAACAGTTGTCCTTAAGTGTGTATCTACTAATTAAGCAATAATCCAGACTGGGAGTGGGTACCTCTGGATTTACCCATGACTGGTGTGATTTGATCACATGTTTACAGAAAAATAACTAGCCATTGTATGCAGAACTTAGTTTTCCACAATAAAAGCATATACAATTTCCAAAATAAATCATAAGGCATACACATTGAACAATGAGTACTTTCCTGGCCCACAGGTAAGACATATGGGGCAGTAATCACTGATATATATTTTTTTCTTTCTTTAGGTATATTTTCTCCCACACTGACTACCAGCTAATTTTCCTTTGCAATTAATTTGCCATACATTCCCCAGTGAGAAGAAATTTGATCACAGAGATAGTTATCCAGGCAATCATCATAGGTTTTCCTTATTGAAGTGGGTAATCCTTGCTCCCTGGCTGATGCATGCTTACATAAGGAAGATACTGCAATGCCTTCTCCTATGTGCTTGCATGTTCCTGTACAAGGACAGATTGGCACTGTCAAGTGCATGTTTCCTTACCATACATTGCATGCTATCTACCTACCTCTATCCTAGCTCCTAGCTAGGTGACAGCATCAGAGTGGGCTGGACCTCCTCTTTCCCTCAAGAATAGGTGAGCTAGTATTGGATGCTCACTGTCTTCCCCTCCTGCATGGATCTATAGCTTTAAAACTACTAATCAATTTCATGTTATCTGCATCACAGTCGGCACTTTACCCTTCTGCACCCAGATTCAGGCTAGCTATTTATAATATATCTGACAAGAAGCCATGTTATTACAATATATAACAGAACTGGTCTAAGCATTGATAATCTGTCTGACAGGAAGCTATGTTACTATAACATGTAATAGAACCAGGCTAGGCACTGATAATATATCTGACAGGAAGCCATGTTATTACATTATATAACATATCTGACAGGAAGCCATGTTATTACAATATATAACAGAACCTGGCTAGGAATTAGTAATATATCTGACAGTAAGACATGTTATAATAAACAAAGCCATGCTAGGCATTGATAATCTATTGGACAGTAATACATTATTATATATATATACAACAGAACCAGACTAGGCATTGATAATCTATCTGACAACAAGTCATATTATATGTATAACAGAACCATGTTAGGCATTGATAATCTATCTGACAGTAAGCATGTTATAATAATATATAACAGAACCAGGCTAGACACTGATAATCTATCTGACAGCAAGTCATGTTATTATATGTGTAACAGAACCATGTTAGGCACTGATAATCTATCTGACAGTAAGCATGTTATAATAATATATAACAGAACCAGGCTAGACATTGATAATCTATCTGACAGTAAGCAGTGTCATTTTTTAATACATAAAAGAGCACTGGTATTAGTGGTTCATTGTCTGACCATATATTCACCTGATTCATAATATAAGAATTATTTAATGTTTTGTAAACTGATAAATCTAACTTGTTGTATTAATTGATAAACTCTAACTGTACATCACTTTTAGCCAGTACAATAATATTTTTAGAATGTATTAACATGATGAATTCTTATAAGGAGGAACAGTGCTATAAGTGGTGCTGTAAGATTTGGTCTCATATAGAATATCTGTACCAGCAAAAGGACCATATACCATTCTAATTGTCAAAAAGCATATAATTGAAAGAAATTAATACAGTTGGCAGTGGATACTACAAACTTTCAAGGTTTGCTTACATTTTGTTTTCAGATTTAATAGGCTGTAAGATAACTGAAACACCACATTCTTGTGGCAAGAGATCAAGCACACACTTTCCTTGTTTGACATCTTGTTAAAACAACTTGCCACCGCATTTTGTTTCATGAGGTGGAAAGACTCATATTTTATCACTCACTCACTTATGCTTAACTGTCCTTAAACATTTCTTCTGCAGATAAACAAAGCTGAGTCAGTCCAGACCAGGATAATCATCATAAGCTACTGTGTGGTTTTAACAGTTGAGCTGCATTTAAAATATTTCAAGTAGTTTTTAATGGCATTATTAATGAAATCGCAATGAACTGTGTGGATTCTGAATAAAATGAGAGCTGTAGTCTGTTTAGCCCTTGTACTGCAGTCAGTTATCACTATTTGTTCTATAATCAGACAACTCTTTCTTATTGTATGCTGCTACATTCTTTTTTCCCCAAGAAGGCAAAAATAGCAAGCATTCTTCAAATTTATTAAAACTTGTTCTTTTCTGGCAACGTTATTTGTGGTGTTATATTTGACAAAGGACAGAAATAGCATGATAGTCTGATCATTTCTAACATTAACAGTGACTTGGTAATTAAAGCATTATTAAATGCAAGCCTATAGCATTTCACAGATTCATTTAAGTATGCTACCACTTTTAGAAGTTATGGTGGATAATAAATAGACATCAGCTGTAGATAGGAAATGAAAATCTGGTTATGCTAGATGGAGGAAGTATAAGGTGTCACTATCACTTAAGCTTAAGCTATTACACTTTATTTTCAGTGGTGCTAGATGACTTTCTGAGAAATTACACAATTATCCTTCATGTACTGATTAAAGAAATGGCAAACTCTCACATTATATTCATTGCTGCCATTGCCAGATTGAGTTAGTATAAGTCACTAGAATAAGTTGCAATGTTGTTGTCTTTCGCCTTTTCCCGGTTAGGGGTCGCCGCAGAATAAGTTGCAATATCGTATTCAATTTATGTATGCTTTGCTGGACTTCAAGAGACAGAACTTCATTGGGATCACATAAACAGTGATATCTGTAGTCAACAAGTGGATTTAATACCTTGGCATTCTGCACCTGCAATTAATAATAATTAGCATTCAGAGACTAGATAATGCTATAGACTTCTACTTTGAATAGTCAGGTATCTGTTACTCTAAAGAATGACTAAAGTGGTTAATTACTTTTTAAATATTTGTATTACTTCTTAGATTCTTTTGGTTACTGTGCTGTAAGGGCAGGCATACAAATGGAAAAACATGAGGATATGACAAATCCTTCTAGGGGAAAAAGAACCTGAGAACTGTCTGTGACCATAAGACAAATGCATAACTTGCCATCAGTTTCACTTCCATTCATCTGTCTAAATCCTATTTTAACAGATGATCTGTGTTCATCAGAAACATGGGAGTCAGATTGGGGCTGAATTTGTGATCTCTCATCCAGTGGATGAGGTTTAATTTGTATAGGGTCAGGGATGAACTCTGCTTCACTTTGACAGGGAGCTTATTCCATAGTGCAGGGATTCTTTGAGATGTATGTTGGTCTCTCCAGTACATTCTATTAATGTTATAGGTGAAGTTCCGGACCTTGGATTAAGTGTTCCTGGTGCTGTTTGTTTTGCAGATGTGCAAAAGATCCATCAGAGCTGCTTTTGATGATACCTTATATGCCAAGCCTGGAATGCCCATCAGTAACCTGTAGGAGACTGAATACAGAGAAAGGGCCTTAAGGTGATCTGTATTTGAGGAGCCTTTGAGGGCTTTCCAGCTGTTGCAAATGTCTGGTTAGGAATATGCCAAAGGTGACACTGTACTCAATAACTGGTATATGAACCTTGAATGCATGATAAGGGCTGAGTAGAGTGGTACTATAACTTCCATTGACCTGGATACCATATTCTTTCTTATGAGTTAGGCAACAGAGAATGATTTTCTCAGTATCTTATCTATGTGTTGATCAGAAGGCCAGACTACTGCCTATGTATGGTTGCAGATCCTTACTTGTCGAGTCAACTCTTAGAGGTGCTTTAGTGATAGAGTAATTAGCTTGGGTGAAGAATTTCCAAAAGGGTACTATAATGCATTTCTTTGTATTGAGTTTTAATCCATGTCTTTGGCACCAATCATTTATTTATGTCAGACCCTCCTTTAGGATGTTGGTGTTGTGGGGAGAATCTGTGATACCTCTCAACTTATAGTCATATGCGATCTTGTTGAGCCACAGTCCTTGACTTCTGAGAAGTAGATGCCAAACAGGAGTGGGTCCAACATGGAGCCCAGGGATACTCTACTGGTGACCAGTTTCCTGGTAGAAGTGGTCTTACCAGTCCTGACTTCTTGAGTTCTATCTGTGAGACAGACAGCAATACAGTGAGTTATGTAGGGATTTTTGCCAAGTTCTGATAGTTTGCTAGCAGTACCTGAGTGCTTATTGAATGAAATACCTTGGCCAGGTCAAGGTACATGGTATGCACTGTTTTCTCATCATCCATTGCCTTGGTGACCCTACCTTCCCTTATCAAACACAACCTGAGATGGGTATTATCCAAAACAGAACAGGAGCCCAACAGTAGCCAGCAGAAAAATGTGTTAATCCCAAAAAACACTTTCTTTAACGTAAAGTCAATTTAATAAAACATTTTCTCACGTTTTCATCACTTTAAGTAAAGTAACTTCGTCAGACACACAGACAAACAGCAGTTACGCAGTTTCTACAGCATTTAAACCATGTAGCATGAAGTCATGTGACTAATAGCAGCAATGAATTAAAGGTGCAAAGCACAATAATTCAAACACTATTAAAGTAAGTCTTAAAACTTACATACTACCTCAAATAAAAAGTGTGTATGCAATCAGTATACAATATACAAGGATTATGTTAATGTCATTAGTAAAAAGTTAAAAATACACTATCGTGTAAGATTTCTTAATTTAAGCAAACATGAAATATTACAATTCTCATTCAAACCAGGCAAGCAGAAAGCATTAAGTGATAACTGCCATTCTAGTTCTCGTACCTCTAATAGTACTGGATATGGGCCACCTCTAATGTCAGGAAGTACCTGATCAATAGCTTGGAATGTGAAACTATGTCCACCATTTAATGAAACATGTTTTGCAAAAGCATTTTCTGTTTTATTTTTGCTAATCGAATAAGAGTATTCGTAAATTCTCTCACAAAGCTTCCTGTCCATTTTCCCTATATAAAAAGCTGGACATAAGGTACAGGAAGCTAAGTAAACAACACTCTTGGACTCACAGTTCAACTTATGGTTGATGTAAAATTTACATGTATTCAATACTCTAAAAGAATTACCTGTTTTTATGTATTTACACATCCTACATGCTCCACACATAAAGGTTCCAGTAAGTCTAGAAGTAGGTTTAGTGCTTTTAATTTCAAAAAAACTTTTTAAATTAGTACCTCTTCTATAAACAATACTGGGTGACTGACCAATTCTGTCAACCAGGGAAGAGTCCTTATAAAGGAAACTCCAATTTTTGTGGAGAATTAATCTAAGTTGGTCACTGTCTTTACTAAAGGTGGTTATAAAAGTATTGCATAAAGAGGTCTCCCAAGTTTGCTGAGTCACTAAAAGTTTTATAAAGGTAACCAAGTCACTGTTTGGTGACTGTGTAGTTTGAATGGCAACTTGGCTAGGAGGTGACTCTACCAGGTTAACGTCAATGACAACAGAAGGTGAGGTCAAGAGTGGTTGAACTACACCTCTACTCCGTTTGTTTACGATTTCTTCAGTTAAGTCATTTATTAGACTAACAGGGTAGCCTCTATTGCAAAACATGTCTCTTAAGAGTTGACATTCAGAATTAAAATCATCTTCATTAGTACACATCCTTGCGGCTCTAATGAGTTGACCTTTCACTATTGAACGTTTTTGCCTGTAAGGGTGTGCAAAAGAAAAATGTAAATAGGGGTTGCAATATGTAGGTTTTCTATAAATTTTGGAAACATATCTCCTATTTACTATATCTTTTTTTATATTCACGTCCAAATAGTCAATACTAGTAGTGTGAAAAGTGTAAGTAAATTTAAAAAATGGTGTAGTAAAGTTAAAGTAATCTATCATTTGTGTAGCTTGTGATTCATTTCCTTTAAAAATCACAAAGATGTCATCTAAAAATCTGGTATAAAAAGTGAAGGAAGTGTATATTTCAGAGTTATTGAATACAAAATATTCTTCCCATTGAGCCATAAGCATGTTCGCCACACTCACTCCGCAAAGGGAGCCCATATCAACTCCATGTTTTTGTAAATAGATCTTGTCGTTAAAAATGAAAAAGTTGTTGGAAAGTATAATATCAATTAACTCAGTTGCCAGGTCAATATCCCTTTGTGGAGCATTTTTATTTTTCATATAAACTTCTACCCACTCAACTGCTTCTAAGTGTGGAATAGGAGTGTATAGGTCGACTACATCGATGGTAAGAAAGTTGTCTTCTTGGTTAACTTCTAAAATGTTCAATTTTTTCAACAAAGTCCATGAATCTTTGCATACTCGTGACAGAAGTTTAAAATATTTTTGTAATATTGAGTCAACGAGTTTTGCACATGGATATGTCAAGGAACCTCGACCGTCAATAAGTGGATGCATAGGAGGGTCATGTTGGTTCTTATGAATCTTTGGTATTCCGAACATGACAGGTGCTTTTGGGTAGAGAATATTAATGTAATTGAATGTATCCAGATCAATTTTGGCTTCTATAAACAGATCTCTGAAGTACACTCTAATCCTTGATTATGCAATATTTAGTTCAGTAAGAGATGCCTTAGCATAGGCCGGACAATTCAAGGCTAACTCCATTTTTTTATTATAATCAGTGATGTCAAAGATAACAAGTCCACCACCTTTGTCTGGTTTAACTAAACAGACATGAGCTGATCTAAGTAGTTTTAGTGCTCTTAACTGTTCCGTAGTGATGTTGCTCTGTTTATAAAAAGTATTACTAGGTCTAATGAAAGGTATGTGTCTAATGTCTAACTCACACATGCTTTCATAAAGAGCTAAAAGGGGATGAAGAGGAGGGTTGGAAGTACTAGCAGCCCTAAGTACATGTGCAGGTTGTTGAACATTGCCTAATAAAAAAGAAAGATTTAATTTCCTTATGTAACACTTTAAGTCTAACAAAGTTTTTACTATATTAATGTTATTACTTAAAACATATGTGTTACCCTTTGCTAGCAGTTCTACCAAATTCGCTTCTATAACAACAGATGAAAAGTTCTAAATATTAAAGTCCCCTTTAGAATTAGTGAGAACAACAAGGTTATTTACTGCAACAGAGCCATTTGGAACTATCTCCTCCGACGGTTGTTCCACTTTTTGTTCCTCTAATACTGAGGGTGACATGCTCCAGTAGTGGGCATGTTGTTCTTGTCCTGGTGAAAATTTTGAGCAAGTTGATTGTTATTTGCTTGCCCCACACATGAATTGTTAGCCCAAATTCTTTCACTCTGCCTGTGTCAGCGAAATCAGTGTTATTAACCTCAGATTCAAGTGGTAATAGATTGTCAGCAGAATTATTATTAGTTGAGTTGACTTCTGTCAGGGGCGGCATTGTGTTGGAATTGTGCCAAACCTGTGAAATTTGTGGTCTAGGATAAGCAGAGCCATTAGTGTATGCCATACGGTCACAATTCATTTTTTTAATCTTGTTGTTTTTAAGTCTGTCCAACAATTGCTCAATACTGGTAAAGACTCTGTTGTAGTCAAACCTATATCTAACAAAGTCAGGATGCAGTTTAATAGTTTTGTCCAAATCTTTGACTTCCTTCACTAAATTCTCAATCCGCAATGAGTAGTGTTTTATCATTAACTCCATAAGCTGAAAGTCTTGCTGGTCAAAAAAAGAAAGTAATTCTGTGTGGAAAGGAGAATCTGGGATTAAGCCAGTTGGATATTGATAGCACCTAAGGCCCTTAAGTACTATCCTTTCAGATAAACATTGTCTAAAATATACCACCTCAAGTTGGAGCTTCTTCAATTTTAAGAGTTTCACATCAAAAGATTTCAATTTGGCAGCAACCGAACATAAATTTGTCTGAGGTAGGTTAACATTATGAGCTGGTTGTTCCTGGGGGTTAGTAGAACCAAAACTTAACTTGGTAGTGTTGTTAACTCATTCAGTAAAAGATGGAACTCCAGTAAGCTCATTCGTGTTAACAAGTTCGTTAGAAGCACTGTTATCTACAGTCGTTGGTGCCAAGTTGTGACTAGATACACCCACCTGTTGTGCTGGAACAGTCGCTTGTTGACCTGGTGGTATTGAACCATCTGAAGACCGAAACTGAGGGTCAGTGTTATTGGAATAATTCTGGGAGTTCAAGTTCCCCTGGTTGTTTCCGTTAACAGATGTAATAGTGTTAGGTTCACCACTTTGCTGCTTGTCTACAGAGTCAAGTCTCTGGGTTAGATCGTTGTGACAGTGAATTAAGAATGTTAGTTAAATCCACTGGTTGCAAAGTTTGCAAAGGTAGTGTTCGTCCCAACAAATTCGGGCTGGCTGGGCTGTTAAGTGATCCAGATGCCATAAAAACTGTAGAACAAACAAATAAACTGGGCGGAAGAAACGAACAATCCAAAACAGAACAGAAGCCCAACAGTAGCCAGCAGAAAAAAAATGTTAATCCCAAAAAACACTTTCTTTTAACGTAAAGTCAATTTAATAAAAATTTTTCTGACGTTTTTGTCACTTTAAGTAAAGTAACTTCTTCAGATACACAGACAAACAGTAGTTACACAGTTTCTACAGCATTTAAACCATGTAGCATGAAGTCATGTGACTAATAGCAGCAATGAATTAAAGGTGCAAAGCACAATAATTCAAACACTATTAAGTCTTAAAACTACCTCAAATAAAAAGAGTGTATGCAATCAGTATACAATATACAAAGATTATATTAATGTCATTAGTAAAAAATTAAAAATGCACTATCGTGTAAGATTTCTTAATTTAAGCAAACATGAAATATTACAATTCTCATTCAAACCAGGGAAGCAGAAAGCATTAAGTGCTAACTGCCATTCTAGTTCTCGTACCTCTAATAGTACTAGATATGGGCCACCTCTAATGCCAGGAAGTACCTGATCAATAGCTTGGAATGTGAAACTATGTCCACCATTTAATGAAACATGTTTTGCTAAAGCATTTTCTGTTTTATTTTTGCTAATCGCATAAGAGTGTTCGTAAATTCTCTCACGAAGCTTCCTGTCCATTTTCCCTATATAAAAAGCTGGACATAAGGTACAGGAAGTTAAGTAAACAACACTCTTGGACTCACAGTTCAACTTATGGTTGATGTAAAATTTACATGTATTCAATACTCTAAAAGAATTACCTGTTTTTATGTATTTACACATCCTACATGCTCCACACATAAAGGTTCCAGTAAGTCTAGAAGTAGGTTTAGTTGAGATGGGTATTGTGTCTGTAAATTGCCAATGTCCTTATTGATTATTTCCATGAAAGTACATCTCAATTGCTTTGCATTCTAGGCTTGTCTAACGATAGGCTGTAATTGTTTGAGTGGGTAGACAGACCACCTTTACGTTAAGCGATGACAATTCTGGCCCTCCATTCACCTTGTGCATAACCTGTTCTGGACCTGTAGTTGAAGAGTGCTTCTAGTGGCCCTGCTAGGTCATGTTTTAGGCTATTTAGGAGGTAACTGGGGTAGCTGTTTGGGCCCCATGAAGTAATGTTTTTAGACTTAGCAATCACCACTAGGATCTGCTCCCTGTTGATAACTGGGGAGGTTTCCTGAAAGGGATTTCATGGGGGGGGGGAGTGAGGGGAGAAGTTGGGGGTGAAATTAGAGCTAAATTTGTCAGCCAGGAGATTCATCATGGTTAGTGAAGGTTATGCCATTAGCCACCAGGTGTGCACACTGCCTAGTGTTACTTTAAAGTTCCTGACATATCTGAAGAAGTCCTTGTGATTGTCCGTAGTCTGACAGTCTATCCTGACATCATAAATGGCTTTGTTGGACTTAATTAGACCTCTTAGTTTCTTATTTAATTACAACAGAGAGGTCTTGTCTCTGTGAGAGTTGTTCTTTCTAATTTTGTCCAGGACATTTTATTTTATTTATGTATTTATTTATTTATTTATTTATTTATTTCAGTTTGATTACCGGGGTGGTCCATTGGGCTTTGGGGCCCATTTTCAGTGGAGGCCCGGGGAGAAAAGCTCCACAAAAACAGCAGTATTTATTACAATAAGAGTTCAGACAAAAATATTACAATAATTAAACAGGAAGTTACAAACAAAATACAATACTGATGTCAGATGGTAAAAAATAGCAGTTATTAACGGTTTCAGTTAGGTTTCAGCAGAAAAAGAAAAAAAAATAAAGTATTCAGGGATTATGAAAGTAGGAATATATAAGTAGCTGATACAGCTAGTATTCTAGGAGAGGCTAAAAAAGAGTTTAGTTGAGAATGGAGGTTAGCCAGGAGAGAAGGAGGAGGGTGGTTTGAATGGAGGAGGTTGAAGAGTGCAGTTGCAAATTCTATTTAGACAGAGGTGGGAATGAAGTAGGGCTTTGAAGTTGTCCAGGTTGTTGCAGGATCTTAGAGAGGTGGGTAGGGCATTCCATTTTTTAGCAAGGGTGAAGGATAAAAGCATTTGGCCAGCTGGGCGCTTAGGTTTTTGTACTGTGATCAGGTTTTGTTGAGAAGATCTAAGGGGGGTATATGGTATAAGAATGTTGGAAAGAGCAGGACAGTTAGTTGGATGGAACAGTAATTTATGGGCTATGGTGAGTTGGAGAAAGGTAAGATGATTGGGGATTTCAAGCCAATTTAGAGAGTGGAGGGAGGAGCAGTGATGAGTGATGGACTTGGCATTGGTAGCAAATTTGGATATTTTGTTATTGCATTGTTCCAAATTGGAGGTAAGACTGGATGATAGATTAGTGAGCAGAGGAGTGCCATAAAGTAGAGATGGAAGGAGGTAAGTAGAGGCGTGGGTTAGCCTAGTGGAAGGAGACAGAAAGTGGTTGTTTCTGTACAATAAGCCAAGTTTTATGTGTGTTTTTTTGATGTTTAGCTGGATATGATTATTGAATTTCAGCTGGTCATCAATTATGACACCGAGAAGTTTGGTAGAGGTTATTATTTCGATAGTGGAGTTAGATAGGCTGATAATATGAAAGGAGTTTTTGTCAAGTGGTGAAGATTTGGCGGGGGGAAGAGGAGTATCTTAGTTTTGTTGACATTCAGGGATAGGTGATTTTGGAACATCCAATTTTCAGTGGTTGAAAATGCAGTTTGGGTTAGAGCTTGGAGTTCTGTTTGGTTTGGGGCATGGCAGATCAGAGTGGAGTCATCATCGTATTGAACAATTGTGGTGTTGGGGATGGCTTTATGGAAGTTGTTAATAAAGATGTTGAATAGTAATGAGCCAAGAATGGAACCTTGAGGGACTCCGGTAGGTGTAGGAAGGAAGGTAGATGTAACTTGGCCCCATTTCACAGCTTGGGATCTGTTTGAGAGGTAGCTAGTGAACCAGAAAAGAGCTTTTTAGCTAAGGTTGAGGTTAGAGAGCTGGTTTAGAAGGAGGGAGTGTGAGATGGTGTCAAAAGCTTTAGATAGATCTAGTAGAACAGATGAGACTGAATTACCAGAGTCATGGGCTGAGCTCACAGAGTGAAGGAAAGAGAGAAGGGCATTGTTGGTACTGTGTCCAGGGCGGAAGCCATGTTGGGTTGGGGGAGAGTAGTTGGGGTTCAGTAAGGAAAGGCAAGAGCTGCAGGTGTATGCATTTTTCGAGGACTTTGGATATAGGGGAGAGGACGGCAATGGGGCGGAAATTAGAGACATTACAGTTCTTGCCACCTTTGTGAAGTGGAAGAATGAAAGCAGAATGCCAAAGTTTGGGTATATAGGATTCATGTAGAGACCTGTTTATTAGGATGCTGATAGGTATAGCAATGGAATCAGAGGCTATCTTTAGGAAGGAGGAAGGGATGTTATCAGGGGCATTTGAGCAAGGTTTGAGTTTGTAGAGAAGCTTCTTTATTAGGTTGGTTGGAACAGGTTTGAGTTCAAAAATGGGGGAGGGTGGGAAGGGAGAGAAAGGTTGATATGGGTGGGAGGGTTGTTGTTAAAAGTCTTGGTTAGTTCAGCGATGGAAGAAGTGAAGAAGGAATTGAATAGAGAGGCAATTTCAGGGTCAGATTTGCTGGAGTCAGGACAGGGGTTGTTTTTAGTACCAGGTGTAAGGAGGGAGTTAATGGAGTTCCAGAATTGTTTTGGATTTCTTGTGTGATTTTCTTGTAGTTTGATGTAGTAAAACATTTTATCTCTAGTGACTAGTTTTTTGGCCAGGTTTCTTAATTGCTTAAACTGGAGGGAGATTTCAGGCAGTTTGTGTTTTAGGTAAGCTTTCCAGGATTTGTCTCTTTGGTGCATAATCTTTTTTGTCTCTTTGGAGAGCCATGGGGTGGGTTTAGTTTTGATTCTTTTTCTTCTTATTGGAGCTTGGGAGTTAAGGATACTTAAGAATGTAGAATTGAAATATTCAACGGCTTCGTCTAGTGGTAGTGTTTTTAGAGGGTTCCAGTTAGTTAGTTTAAGGCAGTTAGAGAAAACATTTTGATTAAAGTCGGTTAGGTTACGTGTTTGAATGAAGTGGTGAGAGTGAGGGGAAGTGGGAGATGCTCGAATAGAGAAGGCAGGGAGGTGGTCTCCTAAAGGATTGGGATTTTATTTTGTTATATACCCTGTTAAGGTTAGGATTCCACCAGTGGGGTTTGTGTTTGGTGTTACATTTGCCTTACTTCTGGTAGGTACAGCATAATCCATGCAGCCATTTACAAGTTTATATAAGGTTTTTGGAAATAATTCTGCATAGGAAGTTGGGTTCTTGGTCTTTCTGAGATCCTTGAATTTAAACAAGCTATCTCTTAATAGCATATAGTTTGCTTTAGAATAGTTTTGAACACGTATTGCTTTTGTTGGGTCCACTAGGTTGATTTTTATTTTAAAGGAAATAGCTTTGTTGTTCAATCTCAACAATGAGGATGTGATACAGGGTAGTTGCGAGTATTAAGTCCAGTGTGTTAGATCCTCTTGTTGAAGTGTGCACTATGTTCTCCAGAGTGTTTTTATTGATACAGTATTAAAATCAATCATTTTCAGTAAATACTGTGGCATCATTCTAGATGAAGGTATAATGTTGCTCAGTACAAGGCATGTATCTGTCTGGGATACATATTCCAAGGGATCCAATATGTTTCTTGTCATTTAGTCCACTGAGACTTGTCTCACGTTATTTTCACCCATGTGGACTATGATAGAATCATATAGATTCCTGTGGTGCAGTGACCTGATTGCGCATATGATATTTTGGATTCTAGCCCTAGATAGACAAGTGATTGTTCTCTTCTCTTTGTCAAGCTTGGTGAGAGGGGAGTCTGTATGTTGTACAATAGAATCCACTAAGACAAGAGAACTAGGTAGAGTGCTTGCCTTATGCGCTTTGCGTTTTAGGACCACTGGGTTTAGGCTTATGTGTGGTGTTTGCTGTTGCTTTTGGTATGTGTTTTAGTGATTGCTGAGGATAGCTGTTGCCATTTGATGGTTTAGGAGGTTTTTGAGGTTTGGAAAGTTTTAAGTGTCTCAGCGTGCAAACGTTTATGTGTATAGTGAGTGATGTGTGTTAAGGCTGTAGTAAGTGTGTTCTTGACAACCTTGCTCATAAGCAAGAATTTTGCTTCTAAGGAAATCATGTATGTACATGTCTCACATACTGTGTTGGTTTCTTTATGGATTAAAGGGTTTCAAACTACACGAGAAAATTGTTACATTTGCTCATGATGCCTATAACTACAAAAATGACCACAGAGACATTAGAAAATTGCATATTCATGTTGCCAAGACCTCTAATATGGTTGGGCTACTATGGTTTAGGAACTCGGTTTTACGGGGCAGGGGGATCATATGAGTGGTCTAGGTTTAAGTATAGATGTTTTATAGTGATAAGATCTGGTATTAGTGCTATTCAATGCACTGACTGCCCTAAGCTTCTCCATATAAATCCTTTGTTTGTTACATTTTACAGGTTAGAATCCCCTGTACTATCTTCATAGGTAAATTGTACAATCTACAAATCTGTTACTATACAGGTCACTGCTAGCAGCCACTGCACTGTGAGTAAATCTGTGCAAATGTACCTAATGTATAGCAGAGAGAAAAAACTGAAAACTAACTCCTGTGCTCTCTGACCAGTAAGCAACTCCACTTTGAGTTCCTTAGAATGTTTCCCAACTCAGAGAGACCAGGTAAACACCTCCTGCCCCAACAATGATGACCCTGGAATTCCTTAATGTCAAGGCAGAACAAAAGTAGCTCTCCAGTGCAGATTAACCACAAAAACCTACTAAAAAACTAGGCCCCTAGCTAATTTGACTTTCTGTAAGGTGATTTGGTAGCAAACAGATCTAGAAAAATCAAAAGCTCAGAGAAATGATGATTTTTGCCACAAAATTAAATAAATGCTTTCATAAATGTGCACAAACAGTAGAGATTACTGAATACAGCAATTGAAAGTGCAAGTGTAATAATTGAGAAAATATTCTTATCTTAGCCTGGATTGTTCTGGATTCTGTTCTGGATTCAGTAAAAACTCTTGAGAAGTGTTGCTGTTCTCTGTGGAAGTGAGCACAGAGTCAAGCAAATGCATCTAATTTATAGCAGAGAGAAACAAGTTGAATTATATAGATAGATACACACACACACACACACACACACACACACACACACACACACACACACACACACACACACACACACACACACACACACACACACACACACACACACATATCATCATCTTCTTTTGGCTGCTCCTGTTAGGGGTCACCACAGCGGATCATCTGTTTCCATTTCTTCCTGTCCTCTGCATCTTGCTCTGTCACACCAACCACCTGCATGTCCTCTCTTACCACATCCATAAACCTTATCTTAGGCCTTCCTCTTTTCTTGTTACCTAGCAGCTTCATCCTTAGCATATTTTTCCCAATATACTCAGCATCCCTCCTCAGTACATGTCCAAACCAATGTAGTCTTGTCTCTCTCGCTTTGTCTCCAAACCTTCCAACCTGGACTGACCCTCTAATATACTTATTACTAATCCTGTCCATCCTTGTCACACCCAGTGCAAATCTTAACATCTTTAACTGTGCCACATCTAGCTCAAACTCCTGCTTTTTTGTCAGTGCCACTGTTTCCAACCTATATAACATAGCTGGTCTCACTACACTCTTGTAGACCTTCCCTTTCACTCTTACAGGTACTTGTCTGTCACAAATCACTCCTGACACCCTTCTCCACCCACTCCATCCTGCCTGTACTCTCTTCTTCACCTCTCTTCCACACTCACTGTTTCTCTGAACTATTGATCCCAAGTATTTAAACTCATTCACCTTTGCCACCACTACTCCTTGCATTCTCACCATTCCTCTATCCTCCCTCTCATTCACACACATATATTCTGTCTTAGTCCTGCTGACCTTCATTCCTCTTCTCTCTAGAGCATATCTCCATCTCTCCAGGGTCTCCTCCACCTGTTCCCTACTCTCACTACAGATCACAATGTCATCTGCAAACGTCATAGTCCACAGGGACTCCTGTCTGATCTCGTCTGTCAACCTGTCCATCACCATTGCAAATAAGAAAGGACTCAGAGCTGATCCTTGATGTAACCCCACCTCCACCTTAAACGCATCCATCACTCCCACTGCAGACCTCATCGCTGTCACACTACCCTCGTACATATCCTGTACCACTCTTACATACTTTTCTGACACTCCTGACTTCCTCATACAATACCACAACTCCTCTCTAGGCACCCTGTCATATGCTTTCTCTAAGTCTACAGAAACACAATGCAACTCCTTCTGACCTTCTCTGTACTTCTCCATCAACACTCTCAGAGCAAACATTGCATCTGTAGTGCTCTTTCCTGGCATAAAACCATGCTGCTGATCACTAATCATCACATCCCTTCCTAACCTAGCTTCCACTACTCTTTCCCATAACTTCATGCTGTGATTGATCAATTTAATCCCTCTGTAGTTACTACAGCTTTGCACATCACCCTTATTCTTAAAAATCAGTACCAAAACACTTTTTCTCCATTCCTCAGGCATCCTTCTCACTTTCCAAGATTTTGTTAAACAATCTGGTTAAAAACTCCACTGCCATTTCACCTAAACACCTCCATGCTTCCACAGGTATGTCATCTGGACCAACAGCCTTTCCATTCTTCATCCTCTTCATAGCTATCCTTCCTTCCTCCTTGCTAATCCATTGTACTTCATGATACACTATCCCCACATCATCCAACCTTCTCTCCCTCTCATTCTCTTCATTCATCAACCCCTCAAAGTACTCTTTCCATCTCCTCAACACACTCTCCTCGCTTGTGAGTATGTTTCCCTCATTATCCTTTATCACCCTTACTTGCTGCACATCTTTACTAGCTCAGTCCCTCTGTCTAGCCAATTGGTACAGGTCCTTTTCTCCCTCCTTAGTGTACAACCTTTCATACAACTCTTCATATGCCTAATCCTTAGCCTTCGCCACCTCTCTCTTTGCCATGCACCTCATCTCCTTATACTCCTGTCTACTTTCTTCATCTCTCTGACAATCCCACTTCTTCTTTGCTAACCTCTTTCTCTGTATACTCTCCTGTACTTCCTCAAGCCACCACCATGTCTCCTTGTCATCTTTCCTCTATCCAGATGTCATACCAAGCACCTTTCTAGCCGTCTCCCTTACTAGCTCTGCTGTAGTTATCCAGCTATTTGGTAACTCTTCACTGCCACCCAGTGCCTGGCTTTAACTCATCCCTGAACTCCACCTCACAATTACCCTTTTTCAATTTCCACCATTTGATCCTTGGTGCTGCCCTCACTCTCCTCCTCCTCTTCTTGATCACCAACGTCATCCTTCAAACCACCATCCTATGCTGCCTAACTACACTTTCCCCGGTCACCACTTTACAGTCTCCAATCTCCTTCAAACTGGCCCTCCTTCATAAGATATAATCCACCTGTGTGCATCTTCCTCCACTCTTGTATGTCACCCTATGCTCCTCCCTCTTGTTAAAATATGTATTCACCACAGCCATGTCCATCCTCTTCACAAAATCCACTACCATCTGACCTTCTGCATTCCTTTGTTTAACACCATACCTACACAACACTTTCTCATCCCCTCTGTTCCCTTCACCAACATGCCCATTGAAATCTGCTCCAATCATCACTCTCTCACCCTTGGGTACAGTCATCACCACTTCATCCAACTCACTCCAAAATTTTTCTTTCTCATCCATCGCGCACCCAACTTGTGGAGCATATGCACTAACAACATTCATCATTGTACCATCAATTTCCAGCTTCATAAACAAAACTCTATCTGACACTCTTTTCACCTCCAAAACACACTTAACATACTGTTCCTTCAGGATAACTCCTATGTCATTTCTCCTCCCATCCACACCATGATAAAACAATTTGAACCCATCTCTGATACACCTAGCCTTACTCCCCTTCCATCTGATCTCTTGCACACACAATATACCAACCTTCCTTCTGTCCATCATATCAGCAAGCTCTCTCCCTATACCAGTCATAGTGCCAACATTCAAAGTTCTGACCCTCACTACCACAGTCCTAGCTTTTCTCCTCTCTTCCAGCCTTCTGCCATGCCTTCCACCTCTTCTCCTCCTTTGGCCAACAGTAGCCCAATTTCTGCCAGCACCCTGTTGGCTAACAGTACTGGTGATGGTCGTTGTTAGCCCGGGCCTCAACCGATCCAGTATGGAAATATTTACTGGTGTCTGCATAAATTATTTGGTAAAGTTTTACACCGGATGCCATTCCTGATGCAAACCTCCCCATTTATCCAGGCTTGGGACTGCTTGGGACTGGCAGAAAGAAATGCACTGGCTTGTGCATCCCTAGTGGCTGGGTTACACACACATTCACACACACACACACACACACACACACACATATATATATATATATATATATATATATAGATATAGATATATAGATATATATATAGATATATATAGATATAGATATATATATATATATATATATATATATATATATATAGATATATATATATGTGTGTGTGTGTGTGTGTGTGTGTGTGTGTGTGTGTGTGTGTGTGTGTGTGTGTGTGTGTGTGTGTGTGTGTGTGTGTGTGCTTTTGTGTGTGCAGATAGCTATAGATATGGCTATGTATACATATCTATTAAAATAAATTGACATGCAGAAATATCAACGATCATTACAATAACTTTCACTCAACACATTTACCAAACACTAAAAATATCAGCATAAACCTACTGAAAACAGAGAGTAAATGGTCTCCTCTTCTGATTAATAAATTAAATAATAATAATAATAATAATAATAATAATAATAATAATAATAATAATAATAATAATGATGGTGATGATGATGATGATGATAATACCAGACACACTATATCTGAATAATGATACTGTTAGGAAAAGGGTTATTCATAAAGTAATGTGCAGGACTGGGGGTAGAGGAAGTTATGAAGGACAGCCTATATTTAATGTGCCCATGCATTGTAACCACTCCAGATGTGCATACTCTTGTTCAGCTGATGCTGGCCCTCTCACTTATGATTCCAGTATGGAAAACACAGAGTACAAGTGAGCTGCAGTATAACACTGCACATACACAAGCACGAAAAATCATAGATGTGCTTGCCTACCCAAATCCCACTTCAGTTGGACTCATGTATCAGGAGAATCACATTCTAGTATAATCCACCCACTGACTGCAAGGTATCTCTAGCATGTCGACTACAAGGTATCTCTAGCATGTTACATGCTTTAAAGTATGGCTGTTTGAGACAGGCAGGCCAACCGCAGGGCATTCTTTTAGTCAGAACGTACACTCATATGACTATCAGCAAAGCCACATCAGCCACACTATGTTATGACAGTGAAGAAAAACAACAACTGGTAACCACACAGCCATACTCCAAACAGGAACATACATAACATGAGGCATCAAAGACCAGAATTGCTGTGTTTAGTACAGGTATATGGGCCATGATGAGCACACAGCGATGGTGTGGTATCACACACATTATATATGATGCATACAGTATAATATGTTGTGGTTTCTATACATGTGCATCATACATTGCCATATTTCATACACAGAAAGAAGGATGGAGGGGATCACAGTTGTCATCATATGCACTCATGAGGAAGAACTATAACACAGTATAACACAGTAGCCCTTGATGTGGGGGTCTTGAGGTACTGAATATTTAATGTTATGTGATTTTCCCTGACTTGAAGAAGTGGAGGTCTTATTATAGGTTCATAGGTTCACAGGTTTATACTAGGCTATCTGCCCTAAGGCATTTATAAGCTTAGCCCAAAGTTTTGTAGCTTCGCATACCTTTATGTTAAAAATGCTGTGCCCATTAGTTTTGTTGTGCTCTGTCAGCAGTGACACAGAGATGATTCGGGAGTAACTTACGATCTCCCATCCACTGGTCAAGATTTCTCTTGAACAGAGCCAGCGAGGTGCTCTGCCTCACATGGACTGGGATTTTATTCCACAGCATAGGGAGTCTCTGGGTGACAAATCTATCCCTCCAGCATGTTCTATTTATATCCGTTAAGGTTTAAGTCGCTTGCTCTAGTGGATCTGATAGATTTGGATTTTTGAGGTGGAGCATGTCCATTAATTCTGGGTTGGACATGGCCTTGTATGTCAGGCACAGATCACCTCTGAGCAGGCGGTATGACTGAATAGAGCTGGAGTTTCTTCAGTCTGGCAGCATATGACAGATTTTGGAGTCCCTTTATCCCTTGGAGGAACCTTTTTGGGGGTCTCTCCAATTGCTGCAGGTGTCAGGCGAGATAATGGGGATACATCATTGTACTCGATCATTGATCTGATAAGTGAAACAGGAACAATGACCTCACTTGATCTGGATGTGAATCCTTCATGATCAGGTGGGCAATGTAGAAGGTCTTTCTAACCACTTTAGCAATGTGAGTGTCAAAAGAAATGGCCACTGTCAACCTGGGTCCCCAGGTCCCTGATAACCTCTTCTGTGCTTAATGGATTGCCAATGGTAGCTTGGGGTTACCTTGTTTTTCCCGAAGGGTATGACTATACATTTTTGGCATTTAACTTCAGGCCATGGCTCTGGCACCAGTTTTCAGTTTCCGTGACACCCTCTGAAGGATATCTGTGTCCGATGTACTTTCCACTATACTTCAGTTTGCAGTCATCTGCAAACTTTGTCAGCCATAGTCCTCCTATGTTTGCTGTACTTCTGAGAACAACGATGGGCCAAGGACTGAGCCCTGTGGGATACCACTTGTGACGGCTTGAGTCTGACATGGCCAGCAACTCTAACCCACTGGGTTCTGTCCTTTAGCCAGTTTGCAACCCATCTTGTGACATATGGGTTTACATTTAAGCTGGTAAGTTTCTCTATAATACCTGAGTGGGGTATTGTGTCGAAGCTTTGCAAGGTCAAGGTATGCTGTATGGACTGCCTTTCCCTCATCAATGGCCTTGGTGACTGTTTCGAAAAAGTTGACCAAGTTCAAAAGGCATGATCTGCCCTTGACAAAGCCAAACTGGGTCGGGTCCAATGTCTGCAAGTCCCCTATGTCTTTGTTTATGAGTTCCATTATGATCCACTCCATAGCTTTTGCAGACCAGCTTGTTAAGCTTATGGGGTGTAAATTACCAGGGTCCCAGAGAGGCACCGCCTTTGTGGAGTGGGACCACAGTTGCCGTATGCCACTCCTTGGGCATGTTTCCTGTGGTAAGGCTGAGATTAAACAGCTGCCTTATATGCGGGTTTAGTTCCTCGTTGAGTTCGTGTAGCACACAGCCGGGGACACCATCTAGTCCCATTGATGCTGTGTTTTTAGCTTTAGAGAGAGCAGCTTTCACCTGCGCATTTGAGATGTCTGGGAGGCTACACTCCGCTGGGATAGTTATCTCTCTTTGGGGAGAGGGGGGTGAAGTTTGCACTGAACCTGTCTGCCAGTATGTTGGCAATGTCTGTGGGTTCAGTGATGTTTGTATCATTTTGGACTAATTCTGCGCATGTCTGGGAGTTACCACCCAGGTTTCTATTGTGTGATTGTCACCTGATTTGGACACACACATCCTGGGATGATGGGTATTCTGTGTCATGCACAATGTTCTCCTCTGTTAGATTTGGGGTGTCACTATATGAGCATGATCTGTGGCCACTATGATAACTTGTTACACTAGAACTAATGGTGATGCCATGTGATCTCAAGATTATGACCTGAATTAGGTCCGCATATGAAGTGCCCTACTGATGGAGAGCGAGATTGAGAGTTGTGACCTCCTATTGTAAACATAATGAAGTGTTTGATGTGTACAAATATAGGTGTGGAACCTTCACACCATGTAGCTCCCCTAAATTATCCATCCAGTACATGCACTCCCCTGACCTTGGGCAACAATACCAGTGTGAACGGTATGAATTACACTGGTAGTCCCCCACATAAAAGTAACTGGAGGAACACTGTATGCAACAACAGATTGCAAGAGATCAGTCTCTACTGTCACGCTGATCTCCATGTCCTCATGGATGGCATATGACACATTAGGAAGGGCCATTCTAGACTAGGTTGCAGCAGATTATGACTGAATTATACTGTGGCACATCTGCTGTTTGATCTTGATTGCAGAATGGATGTCGACGGCAACATTTATTAAGTGATCATGTCAAGCACCACTGCTAAGCTACAAAATGGTGAGGAAACCCATTTTTTTATTTTTATTTTATTTTATTTAAGTTTGAAGTTCAGGGAAGTCCACTGGGTCAAGAAGAGCCTGTTTACAAGGAGGCCCGGGGAGAAAAGCTCCACAATAATTGTAAGTTACATTTCACATGTTGCAAAAGGACATAGTTCATACAGCTAATTAAACATTTACAGATAAGCTCCATGATATTTGCAATTGGCTTGTCACAATGTTACACAAATGAAAAGATATAATTCAATACAGAAATGTTAACATTTATATAAAGTAAATATTTTTGTCATAAACTCAATTGTAGGTTTAACATTTCAAAATAGCCATTAGTAGGTTAGGAAAATATTATGCATGGGGAGGGTAATAGTATATTTGAGATTTGAGGGTATAGTACAATAGATATTAGAGAGAAAATTAGTTTTTAGTAGGGGAGGGATTGTTTTGGGTGGGATGAAGTAATAGTAGAGGTAGTTGGATGAGTCAGTGCACGGTGCAAGGAGGAGGGGGTTAAGTTGAAGCATGGCAAGGGCATTCCCATTTGGAAGAAAGATGAGAACGTTGAGATTTGAAATTTGTATGGTTAGGTAGGTTACGCAGGTGTCTGGGGAGAGAGTTCCACTGTTTAGCTAAGGAGTGGGACAGCAGTAGATGGCCAGGAGGTTGTGCAGGTTTGTGGACCTGAAGGAGATTTTGGTTTTTGGATATGAGTGAGCAGTTGAGAATGTAAGGGTTTAAGGAAGTAGCAAGAGCTGGGCAGTTGGCAGGTTTAAAGATGAGCTTGTGGGCAATGGTGAGTTGTAGGTAACTGAGGTAGTTGGGTAGTTCAAGCCAGTTGAGGGTGAGGAGGGAGTTGAAGTGGTGGGAGGAGTTTTTTGAATTGGTAGCAAATTTAGAGATCTTGTTGTAGCAGGATTCAAGTTTGGACCAAAGGCCAAGAAGAAGATTGGTGAAAAGAGGGGCACCATATATAAGGGGGGGAGTAGGAAGGTGGATGCAAGAGTCTGACAGGTAGAGGGGCTTAGGAAGTGGTTGTGCCTGTAGAGGACACCTAAGTTTTGGGGGATTTTCTTGATTGTGGATTGGGTGCGGGTGTCAAATTTTAGTTCTTCATCAATAATGATGCCAAGAAGCTTGGTGTTGGGAATAATTTCAAGGAGGGTGTTGTTCTGGCTCTGTATGGTGAATGTGGATTTGAAAATGGAGTTTTTGTTAGGGGAAAAAACATTAGTTTGGTTTTATTTGCATTTAGTGCCAGATGGTTAGACTGCATCCAGGTTTCTGTTTTGGAGAAAGCTAGTTGGGTTTTTGCTAGGAACTTGGAGGGGGAGAAGGCTGAGCAGATGATTGTTGAATCATCTACATACTGGATGATAGATGAGTCTAGGATGGATTGGTGAAAGTTGTTAATGAATAGGTTGAAGAGAAGAGGGCCAAGAACAGAACCTTGTGGAACACCTGTGGGTATGGGAAGGAAGGGGGAGGTTGAAGTTTTCCATTGGACAGCTTGTTGGTGGTTGGACAAGTAGCTGGAAAACCAGGCGATGGTGGTGGGAGAGAGGTGTAGGGTGGAGAACCGGGATATAAGTAGGGTGTGTGAGATGGTGTCAAAGGCCTTTGACAGATCTAGGGATAGAGTGGATACGAACTTGCCTGAGTCGCATTCAAGGTCTATGGTTTCAAGAAAGGAAAGAAGGGCAGTCATGGTGCTGTGGCCAGGGTGGAAGCCGTGTTGGGTAGGGGAGAGGAGATTGTTTAGTGTTAGATGTGCCATGAGTTGTGCTTGTATTGTTTTCGCTAGTATTTTAGAAAGTGAGGAAAGGATGGCACTAGGCCTGATGTTGGTGGTGTCAGTATTTTTGCCACCTTTGTGGAGGGGGATGATGTCAGCATGGCGCCAGATAGAAGGGAGGTCTGATTCTTGTATGGATCTATTTATAAGACTAGAGATGGGATAGGCAATGCTGTGTGCAGATTGTTTGAGGAAGATGGGTGGAAGGTTGTCTGGTGCATTGCGACAGGGTTTGAGTTTGAGGAGAAGTCTTTTTATAGTGCTTGTGGGGATGGGCTTAAGGCAGAAGGATGTGGAGGAAGGTTGATGATTGGGGAGGAGCAGCAGTCGCCAAACAGAAATCAATCAGTGAGAAGATTAGCAACTACAGAAATAGGGCGGCCTATTGTTTTGGTTTGAATGTTACCTTTTGGTTTGTTTTTATTATTTATGCACCAATGGGGAGCTGCAGTTCACTGAGAAGTAGGAAAATAATGTAGTTATGCCAGGGTTTTAGAAAGGGACATGCAGTAATTGCACACTACTGAGGGATGCCCATGGGACAGACATAAACAGATTGTAGTCAGGGGTTTTAGAAAGGGACATGCAGGATGCCCATAGGACAGACAGAAACAGAGTGCAGTCAGGGGTTTTAGAAAGGAACATGCAGTAAGTGCACACTACTGAGGGATTTTTAGAAAGGGACATGCAGTAGTGCACACTACTGAGGGATGCTGGGACAGACAGAAACAGAGTGCAGTCAGGGGGTTTAGAAAGGGACATGCAGTAGTGCACACTACTGAGGGATGCTGGGACAGACAGAAACAAAATGTAGTCAGGGGGTTTCAGAAAGGGACATGCAGTAAGTGCACACTACTGAGGGATGCCCGTTGTACAGACAGAAACAGAGTGTAATCAGGGGTTTTAGAAAGGGACATGCAGTAAGTGCACACTACTGAGGGATGCCCGTGGGACAGACAGAAACAGAGTGTAGTCAGGGGTTTTAGAAAGGGACATGCAGTAAGTGCACTACTGAGGGATGCCCGTGGGACAGACAGAAACAGAGTGTAGTCAGGGTTTTAGAAAGGGACATGCAGTAAGTGCACACTACTGAGGGATGCCCATGGGACAGACAGAAACAGAGTGTAGTCAGGGGTTTTAGAAAGGGACATGCAGTAAGTGCCCACTACTGAGGGATGCCCGTGGGACAGACAGAAACAGAGTGTAGTCAGGGGTTTTAGAAAGGAACATGCAGTAATTGCACACTACTGAGGGATGCGACAGAAACAGAGTGTAGTCAGCGGTTTTAGAAAGTGACATGCAGTAAGTGCACACTACTGAGGGATGCCCGTGGGACAGACAGAAACAGAGTGTAGTCAGGGGTTTTAGAAAGGGACATGCAGTAAGTGCACAGTACTGAGGGATGCCCATAGGACAGACAGAAACAGAGTGCAGTCAGGGGTTTAGAAAGGAACATGCAGTAAGTGTACACTACTGAGGGATGCCCGTGGGACAGACAGAAACAGAATGTAGTCAGGGGGTTTTAGAATGGTACATGTAGTAAGTGCAGACTACTGAGGGAGAAACAGAGTGTAGTCAGGGGGTTTAGAAAGGGACATGCAGTAATTGCACACTACTGAGCGATGCCGGTGGGACAGACAGAAACAGAGTGTAGTAAGGGGTTTTAGAAAGGGACATGCAGTAAGTGCACACTACTGAGGGATGCTCGTGGGACGGACAGAAACAGAGTGTAGTCAGGGGTTTTAGAAAGGAACATGCAGTAATTGTACTCTACTGAGTGATGCCCGTGGGGCAGACAGAAAGAGAGTGTAGTCAGGGGGTTTTAGAAAGGGACATGCAGTAAGTGCACAGTACTGAGGGATGCCCATGGGACAAACAGAAACAGAGTGTAGTCAGGGGGTTTATAAAGGGACATGCAGTAAGTGCACACTACTGAGGGATGCCCGTGGGACAGACAGAAACAGAGTGCAGTCAGGGGGTTTAGAAAGGGACATGCAGTAAGAACACACTACTGAGGGATGCCCGTGGGACAGACAGAAACAGAGTGTAGTCAGGGGTTTTAGAAAGGGACATGCAGTAAGTGCACACTACTGAGGGATGCCCGTGGGACAGACAGAAACAGAGTGCAGTCAGGGGTTTTAGAAAGGGACATGCAGTAAGTGCACACTACTGAGGGATGCCCGTGGGACAGACAGAAACAGAGTGTAGTCAGGGGTTTTAGAAAGGGACATGCAGTAAGTGCACAGTACTGACGGATGCCCGTGGGACAGACAGAAACAGAGTGTAGTCAGGGGGTTTAGAAAGGAACATGCAGTAAGTGTACACTACTGAAGTATGCCCATGGGACAGACGGAAACAGAATGTAGTCAGGGGGTTTTAGAATGGTACATGTAGTAAGTGCAGACTACTGAGGGATGCTTGTGGGACAGACAGAAACAGAGTGTAGTCAGGGGTTTTAGAAAGGGACATGCAGTAAGTGCCCACTGCTGAGCGATGCCGGTGGGACAGACAAAAACAGAGTGTAGTCAGGGGGTTTTAGAAAGGGACATGCAGTAAGTGCACACTACTGAGGGATGCCCATGGGACAGAGAGAAAAATAGCTAAAGACTCAAAAGACAATCATAAGGCCTTCTTTAGCTATGTTAGAAACCTGGGAGGAAACTCCCAGATATGCTCAGAACTAGTTCAAAATGATGTGAAGATTACTGATCCTACAGACATTGCCAACATACTGGCTGACAGGTTCAGTGCAAACTTCTCCCCCCCCCCAAAAGGAGAGATATCTATACCAAGCGATTGCAGCCCCCAAACATCTCCAACGCCAAGTGAGAACTGCTCTCTCCAAAGCAAAAACACAGCATCCATGGGACCTGATGGTGTCCGGCTGTGTGCTCCACAGAACTCAACGAGAATTAAACCCACAGCTAGGACAGCTGTTTAATCATAGTCTTACCTCTGGATACATACCCAGGAGTGGCGCACTGCAACTGTGGTCCCACTTCACAAAGTGCCTCCACCGACCCTGGAAATTACCGCCCATTAGCTTGACAAGCCTTATCTGCAAAGCCATGGAGAGGATCATAATGGACCTCATAAATAAAGACATAGGGAATTTGCAGACTTTGGATCCATCCCAGTTTGGCTTTGTCAAAGGCAGATCATGCCTTCTAAACTTGGTTGACTTTTAAACAGTCACCAAAGCCATTGATGAGGAAAGGCAGTCCATACAGCCTACCTCGATCTGGCGAAGGCCTTCGATACAATACCCCACTCGGGTATCATTGAAAACTCATCAGCTTAAATGTTAACCCATACATCACAAGATGGGTTGCAAACTGGCTGAGTGACAGAACCCACAGGGTCAGAGTTGCTGGCGCCATGTCAGACTCAAAACCTGTCACAAGTGGTGTACCACAGGGCTCAGTCCTGGGCCCACTCTTGTTTGGCATCTACTTTTCCAATTACAAGCAAACACAGGAGGGTTATGGCTGACAAAGTTTGCAGATGACTGCAAACTGGGCCATAGTAGAAAACACATCTGACACAGATATCCTTCAGAAGGGTCTCACAGAAATGGATAACTGGTGCCAGAGCCATGGCCTAAAGTTAAATGCCAAAAATGCATAGTCATACCCTTCGAAAAACAAGGTTACCCCTAGCTACCAAATGGGTGGCAATCCACTGAGCACAGAAGAAGTTATCAGGGATCTGGGGACCCAGGTTGATAGTAGTCTGTCATTCGACACCCATGTAGCTAAAGTAGTTAGGAAGACCTTCTACATTGCCCACCTTATCATGATGGGATTCTCATCTAGATCAAGGGAGGTCATAGTCTCCCTATACTCATCACTCATCAGACCAATGATTGAGTACAATGCCCCATTCGGAATGTATCTGACCCGACACTTGCAGCAGCTGGAGAGGCCACAAAGTTCCTCACCAAAAGGATAAAGGGTCTCAAACATCTGTCCTATGCTGCCCGACTGAAAGAACTCCAGCTCTATTCAGTCGCTACCGCTTGCTCAGAGGTGACCTTTGCCTAACATACAAGGCCATGTCAAACCCAGATTTGATGAATATGCTTCACCTCAAAAAATCTAGATCCGTCAGAGTCACAAGGGCGGAGACTTAAACCTCGACACGGCTATTAATAGGACGTGCTGGAGGGATAGATTCATCACCCAAAGACTCCCTATGCTGTGGAATAAAATCCCGGTATATGTGAGGCAGAGCACCTCGCTGGCCTTGTTCAAGAGAAATCTTGACCAATGGATGGGAGATCGCAGATATACCCCAGGGATTACCTCAGTGTCACTGCTCAACAGAGGCACAGCAAAATAATGGGTATAGTTCCCCATACTAAAGGGGTGGCGTAAGCCACAAAACTATGGGCTAGGCTTGTAAATGCCCTCGGGCAGATAGCCTAGTATGAACCTATGAACCTATGAACCTATGAACAGACATAAACAGATTGTAGTCAGGGGTTTTAGAAAGGGACATGCAGTAAGTGCACACTACTGAGGGATGCCCATGGGACAGACATAAACAGAGTGTAGTCAGGGGTTTTAGAAAGGGACATGCAGTAAGTGCACACTACTGAGGGATGTCCGTTGTACAGACAGAAACAGAGTGTAGTCTGGGGTTTTAGAATGGGGCATGCAGTAAGTGCCCACTACTGAGGGATACCCGTTGTACAGACAGAAACAGAGTGTAGTCAGGGGGTTTTAGAAAGGGACATGCAGTAAGTGCACACTACTGAGGGATGCCCATTGTGCAGACATAAATAGAGTGTAGTCAGGGGTTTTAGAATGGGACATGCAGTAAGTGCCCACTATTGAGGGATGCCACGTGGGACAGACAGAAATAGAGTGTAGTTAGAGGGTTTAGAAAGAGACATGCAGTAAGTGCACACTACTGAGGGATGCCCGTTGTACAGACAGAAACAGAATGTAATCAGGGGGGTTTAGAAAGGGACATGCAGTAAGTGCACACTACTGAGGGATGCCCGTGGGACAGACAGAAACAGAGTGTAGTCAGGGATTTTAGAAAGGGGCATGCAGTAAGTGCACACTACTGAGGGATGCCCATTGTACAGACAGAAACAGAGTGTAGTCAAGGGGTTTTTGAAAGGGACATGCAGTACGTGCACACTACTGAGGGATGCCCGTGGGACAGACAGAAACAGAGTGTAGTCAAGGGGTTTTTGAAAGGGACATGCAGTACGTGCACACTACTGAGGGATGCCTGTGGGACAGACAGAAACAGAGTGTAGTCAGGCAGAGGTTTTTAGCATTTAAAGATGGCACCACAGCTCAGGGGAGGAATAGATAAACTCTCAAGAGAAAGAGGGAGGGAATAGACAGGAATGACAGGGCTGGGAAGCTTATAATATGATTATGTTAGAAGACCGAGAGAAGGGGGGGGAGCTAAGAGCCAGGGCTTGAAGAAAGCTGTGAGAAAACAGGTTTGACAGGGCTAGGAAGCACACTTGAGTTATGTTAGGAGAACAATAAAATGGGGGGGGGAGGCGGCTATGGACCAGGACTTGGAGAAAGCTGTGAGAAGAAAAAAACAATCAACAAGCTAGCCCAGGTCAGTACCTAAAGTTGTCTGTTTATCTGTGTGAATTCAAAAGCAAATTTAGTAGAGCATCAGGGAAGTAGAATATAAAATACATGTAAAGCTTTGGAAATTGTATATATTTGTTACAATAAATGGGAGAATAAAATATAAGAATATAAAAGAAATGTGATATACAAGATAAATAGAATATAAGAATATAAAATAAATGCAAAGCTTTGGAAAAATGTATATATTTGTTACAGTAAATGGGAGGAAAAAGGGGGGCCCAGTAGTGTGCACAGCAGAAGAATCAGTAGGAGTATCACAGACATATGACAATTTTAGGGTCAAATGCACTGTGTGAATCTGTTGCCAGAGGCATCCTTGATGGTGATAGGCTCTGTGATGTACCCCTCTCCCTTTGGGAATTGTGAGCACTCCATGTCATACAGCCGGATCTTCAAAGTGGGTGGCAACAAACCTTTAGCCTGCACTGAAGGTTCATCCAGCTCCAAGATGTGGACTGACTGTGCTGGTGTGTCATCAGACAGTGACCTGGGTACCTTGTCATCATCATCATTAAGCACAGCACATATGCAAACGTCAGCCTGTGTCAATAGGTTTCACCATACCATTGTTCTGTTATGTCTTTACACAACAAAGGACGCACTAGAGTCAGCATCGGTAGCAGTGCCACAACCATGCCCCTGTGGCTTTCACATTAAGAGTGTCGTACAATACAAATTTGATATGGCTAGATATCTAATGCAGCCAAAGCAACTCATAGCCAACAATTACAAGGATCAATTTACAATATTTAAGTGCTCTGCTGCCACACAGTACAGCGTATAGACAATGTGTACTGTGGTACCATACAGAAAGGTAGTGTAAAAAGCACTTACATGTTGCATCATCCACCCATATAAATGGGTGTGGGACCATGTAATATTATGGGCTAATCCTCTGAGGAGATCATTGAAATTGCCAGACTCAGTGACTACAGTGTCTTGTGTACAGAGAGACACAAAGTCATAAAATACCTTGATCTGCAGACAGAAATGAGAGCCATGTGGAAGAAAGATACACAGACAGTTCCAGTAGTAGTAGGAGAAACTGGTCTTATAAAAAAGAATTTACAAGCATATTTAGATATGTTACCAATTCATGTAACACCATATGAATTGCAGAATGAATCAATACTGGACACATTGCAGGTGCTGCGAAAAGCACTTTTGGCTAACATCAAAGACTGAAACTACTAATTTCATGAACTTTAATCGTACTTTAACTTAGGAATGGGGTCCATTCCTGTCATGGTATTAGAAATCCAAAAGACTTGGAAAAATTAAAAAAAAACAGTCAACCCACAAAACAGTATCACCCTGCAGGGACATCAAAAACTACTCAGACTCTGTCAACGCGTTTCTCCCAGGTGCCCCCCCCCCCTGCCACTATGTCCAACCATTAATCTACTGTGGAACAAGCCTTTGCCTTAGCATGGTACTGCATATAAGTAACACGATTATGATCGTGATCTACTGTGTTGCTGTGTTATATCATGAAGAACAGCCTGAAAAAATTGGTCACATAAAGGCAGTTTGGTACTCCCCCCTTCCTAACAGGTACAATCCATTTGTCATTTAGTTCTTGCAGTAGGGCATATTCTTATTTTACCAAACCAATAACATTTTTCAGTCTCTCACTAAATTCTTATTGGATCATTTCATGTCAATATGAACTTAGTTAACTACAAACAATTTATCATTCGCACATAATAAGGCTACCATAGATGTCTGAAAGCCTACAAAAATAACTAAACTTAACTGTTAAGTTATTAAATATCCAGATTTTACCTCTCTAATACAAATAAAAACAATGACAGTATCTGGAAATTTTGCTAGAAGAACATCTGTTTTTCCTCCTCCATACAGAAACTCAAACAGACAGAGTTCTAAACATAAATGCACTCACTCATTAAGCCCAGAAGAAAGTGTTTTGTTGCCTTTCATAATCACATAACAGATCACGGCTTACCTTTAATTGCACTTGTCTAATCTCAAAACATCAGCTCTCTGCAAGTTATTGAAAATAATATTCTAAGCTTTGTCAGTCTTTCTGCCCCCCGAAAGAACATCATTGTTACACACTTGAATGGGTAAGTGATTGCTAATAACAGCCAGAGTCAGCTTTTTGTTAAACTCTTTGACCTTTAAACCATTAGATAAGGAGTATCGCATCCATACAAAACAAGCTGCTGTTTAAAACCACCACCATTCTTTGCACGATGAGACAGAAATTCAGCTAATGAGACTTCCACGTATTCTTGCCATTACAGAAAAAGATTTTGCCAAAATAACTCCCTTATCATGGAACCAATGTTCACATGCAATAAGAGAAAGAAACAAAATATCTTCAGGAAAAAGCTAAAGATTTTATTAACAAGAGATAACAAATGCAAATGTTTGAAAGATGCTTTTCTATAAAAAGATTTTTCAAAAGAGTGTTAAAACACTTTGTAGATTATGTTAACCCTAAGCAACATACTATCATGACTCGCCATTCATTTTGTATAACTTGTAAATGTTTCTCTGTTTGGAAGCACACTATTGGCTACTTTCTTCTTACTTTGGCCTTACATTTTTGTGCATCTTTTACCACTTTCCATTGATATATTTCAATCTGTCTGACTTGCAAATTAATTGACCTGTCTATCTGCTAACCATTGTAATCAGTGTGAATTCTCTTCTGTATGTGTTGCTACTTTTCATTTTTTACGACTTCTAATTGCCACATGTCAAGATACACATGTTGCTTATTGATGGACAAGTATATCTGCTAATAAGCGTGATCGCCATGCATTTGTTGTGCATTTTTTAATAGTATCCATTACCATTTCACAGTTGAAATGTCCTACTATTCAGCTGCGATGCTCTCTTTGTTAATCAGCTTAATTACTTGGAATGCCTCTAGCTTACTCTATCGTTGTTTGCATTTTTAACTGCTAGTTTGTGCTTGCTTTTATAATTCTGTTTTTCATTTCTGACAGTGATGTATTATCTCTCTTCTGCAGATAGTTACCTATAGCATACTTTGTAAAGACAGATATTTCATTCCATTCTTTGTGTAAATGAATTTACACTTATCGTCAGCTATTCATAGTATTTAATATTTTCAATATAGTTATTATTTTACTGCTGTTTTTCTTTTGTTCTTGGTACTGTGGCCTGGGTCACTGCTGAAAAAGGGTCCCTAGACCAGACCATCTAACTGGTTAACAAACTTAAATGAATGAATGACTGAATCAACAAGCATTATTTTTGGCTGGGTAAAATTGTCTACCTTCTGTTTCCCATCTCATCTTCCAGGCATATGGACATGTGAGCACATGACACAGAGTTATACACTGTATATTGTTGTGATTGCTGTAATGACAGCAACAGATGAATGTCAATATAGTTATACCTTACTGTAGTTCAACAAAGTGCTACAGTGTTATACCATATGGTAACTGTATTAACATATAGGGGAATACAGTCATATGGTGAACGCACCAAGAGTATACATAAGGGTAAGTTAAGCATCTCTGGTGCCAAGAGTTGTGGTCACCTTGGAATATGTCATTGCTATTGTCCTACTATTGTATACTGGAGAGATGTGTATAGACATAAGACAGCTGCACTTATTGTGACAGGGCAGTATATAACTTGAATAGGCCATAGCAGTAGTATACAGGTGTCAGTTATATACAGAAAGACGTTGTGCTGATGTTTTGAGCTACCATGATGCCAGTACCTTCTACAACTATAAGGCATGTGCAAGTTACACATCTTGTTGCTAGCCTTTTTTAAAGTGAACTTCAGTAGTACAGTATGCATCATTAGGAAGACAATGAGAAGAAAATGTACCTCATTATTAAATCTAAATAGTGCTGCTGTTTATGTTAATTCTGGTGACCAAATATGCAGCATAATGTCATAAATCTTCCCAGCTTAGTGTAAAACACAGAGATGTTTCTCCAGCACTGCATGTTTATACATATCTCCATGGCTTATAGACAAAGTAGGTCTGGAGACATGTATGTCAATGCAGTGCTATATGTTGTTGCAGCACATACAGGCGTTTGGGTCACGTGCACAAGTTTGTGTTAGAGAACTACATGAGAACATGCATCTTGTCACTTCTTGAGTAGCTGTACTGTAAACATCACATTGCAAGCATGATTCACACGTCACCATGACCATTTTTCAAAGGAAATTTTAGGAGAATGGAAACTTCCTCTAGTGCCTGTCAGGGATGACCTACATGGCATGAAAAAATAGTAAGATACTGAGTCATCTCCTTCACAGGCATTTTCAGAGAGTATTTATGGGGCCTTGTGATGAGTAATTTAAGCAGGTGGCTTCCTGGCTAAGGACTTGTCCTCAGCAACTTGCATCTTTAGGACAAGGAGGTATGATGTAGGCATTGGTTTGAATTTCAGATACATGTGGTATAGGAATTCTGAAGAGTTACATGGATGGGAAGCAGGGGTTAGTCAGGAACTCCCAGAACTGTATGGCTGTTTTGGTCTTGTCTTTGTATGATTATGCTTTCTGTTTTATGCTTTTGTAGGTTTTTGACTGTTTTTGTTATTTTGATGGCATGTAATTGTCATGCTGATCTTAGAAATGAGGTGTGCTGCTTTCTGGATCCTTCATGCCAGATCGTGGTAGTGATGATGGTGGCCTAGCATGATGATATGTCTATGCATTTCATGTTGAATCCTGCAGGGCCCTGTTTTGGTGTGGTCTCATGCTGCAGTGTGTCAAGGTAATGGCACACTACCTGGTCTGTTCTGATATATACCTGTGCCATGTCCACTTTAGGTGTCTTAGCACAAGTGAAGAAAACATGCTTACCTGCTTCCAGTCATACAGCCCAAGGGAACTACTTATGATGTTATATTGCTTAGTATCACCTCACCAAAAAGTTATAATGGTTTTCTGATGTACCTTTTCTTTTTTGGCATCAGCGGAGCATGATACAGATTGGGTCACCTTACACGGGATGCAGGAGAGACTTGAGACTAGCTATGGTCCATAGGTTATTATTAGGTTAGCTGCCCTTGTGGGCAATTTTATGCATCTCCAATTGTCTCATTTTATGAACAAACCCTGAACCTTGTGTCTGTAAGGTAAACATCTTAACCATTATCCCAGCCCCCCCAACCCCATAAGTAAGCACCAGGCTAGCTGCCCTTATAGACCATTTTAGACCTAGCCAATAACTTTTAAAAGTAGGACTCAGACCCTGTCCTTTGTTTCTGTGAGGTAAACACCTTAACCATTATAGGTCTGTATCAGTTTACCGAATCCTCAGTTTGCCGAATACCTTTTCATTCATCCATTTTTGTTGAACACTCTCTTCGTCAAAGTGTTTATTCGTCGAACTGAAAGTGATCGAATAATTTTAGTTAGTCAACAACTAGAAGATAACTTAGTTTTGTTTTACTTTAATATATCACAGGATGTGTAGTAGCAAGTCACCCCTAAACTCTGCCCACCATCCAATAATAGGTGAGAGTAAGATAATATTCATAACTATGGCAGCATGAATATCCATTAGCTATTAGTATTTTACCCTTTTTCTCAAAATATTGCGATCTTGGAGTTGATATATTTAATTTGCAGGGGGGTGTGGGGCCCACAGCCCCCCACAGGGGATACAGGGGGGCAAAAGTCATATAAAAAAGTAGTTGGTGTTTTTAACATTTTGATTTGTAAGGCTATGCCTACTTTATCAAATACTGGATTGTGAGGTACCACACTATTATAAAACTAAAAAAAAATGTTGCAATTAAAATTTTTAAACTATTCATTTCAATTTTTATTTGAATGATTTTTTTTTTAAATACTGAGATTTACAGTTGAATATAATGGTTAGGTGTTGTACTTGTTTCCACATTCCCTAGTTGTTGAATGACATCACATGTAACATTTTGTTAAGGTGGCCAACTAAAATAATTCAATAATGTTGTGTTCGATGATTATACTGTTTGCTAAATTGGCAGTTAGAGGAAAGGGGTTCGATGAATAGGCATTTGTTAAAATGAGCATTTGATTACGTGATATAGACTCACCATTATGCCAGTCCTCAACAGTAATTAGTTCTTCAGACGTATGATACCTTGTTCATTCCAATGTCAGTATATCCAATTATTGTTACTTTATCATGTTGTTTCCTCAGTGCAGATCCAAACAATAGATTTGCTCCACAGGCACCTGTACTGACTCCTTCCCCTGCTGAGACAATTTATGAGGGTAATGAGGCTAGGAGTGCCTTATCATAGGGGATTTCTGGCACCTCAGTGATAGCTGGCCTACTTGCATGGACTAAGGTGACTAAGCTGTAGCTGAAGCAGGTGGCAGAGGCTGCAGTGAATTGAGCAAAGTGCAGATATGTGCAAATATTAAGTTTACTTGAATAACTAGCGCCTGCCACTGGCCCATCAGAGAAAGAGAGTGTGGCTAATAGCACTGGCCATCCTGATCAATCATGTGTTAACATATCTCTTTAACGTCCTTCTAGTCTGGTATTCATATGGCGCAACAGCTGCTTGTACCCAATCCTCTCTCTTGCTATGTATCCTGATGTTCCTTATGTGTCCTACCTCATATGCTGTGTGTGTTGTCCAAGCCTTCTCATCACCATTTCTCTACCTTCTGTTCTCTCTATCCCTCCAGTTTCCCTCTATCTTATTGTATGCACATATAGCCACTGTTTGATTGTGGTTGTCTGCGTTTGTATGTCTGGCCATATGTGCCATTCTGTACCTCTTTTCTACCCGTAGATTTCACATTTGCTCTTTTTATTCCTTCTCTCTTCTCTTCTCACGTATAAATCAATCAGTCATTCACTCAATACCTAAATTATATCTAATCTTCATCAAAGTGTGTTATCCTTCCCCTTATTCTGCACATTCTTATATTCTGTCCTCATGTGTGATCCTCTGCTTCTCTCCCAGATTTCTACTGTCGTGTACATCCCCCTTCTCTTTTATGAAACCAATAGTTCTCCACAAATGCCGACACCACAGCAGTACGAACATAAATAATATATCGCTGCTTATCAGTATGGAAAAGAAAACACTCCTCATAAACAGGCAATGTATGACTGTTACAAAAAGTTGTCAAAGCAGAAAGGAATGTTGGTAGTCATAGTACTAAATAATGGGTTGTGAATACCAGAACTTATATTCATGAACGTTTGGTTTGGAAAAAAAACAAGGGACATGATTTAAGGAATTGTTTATATCTGCTCAGTTGCTGGACTGTTCAGACACTTTCTTTTGTGGTCTTGTTGCCTTGTTGCTACTACTTACTTTCTGTCAGTTTCAAATTATTTGATATCCTGGCCACTATAGTACTGTAACCGTTTTTTCTCCTATGTTCTTGTCTGACATTGGGTTTCTTTGCATCTAAAGAATACTCCTGGTACCTGTAGCTTATGCTGCCTTTGGAGTCAGTTTCAAATGGCATTTTAGATTGTTGAAATTGTTTGGTCTTTCCTCTGCCTCTGTTCTAACCATCAGCTCTCTACCCTGAACACCCAACTGGCCAATTGATTCCCATATTGCTAACAAGAGGTAGGAGTTAGGTCAATCATGAAAAAACATAATATTGTGGCCTGATGGGTTAAGACCAAACTCTATCACTTGTGCTGGGTACAGGCTCACTTGGGCTTCTGAACTGAGAAGCAAATGTCTCCACTTCCCTTTTAAAGTGGTTGTCTTAGCGTCCTGCCAACAAGGAGCAATTTGAAGCCATGATCCAGCTCCACCATAACACATAACCTCAGCTATTCCCCCTTCTCTGTCTGACCTGGTATGCACATGGCTGTGACCTCTGATAAACATGGGCAAAACAGCAGCTGCCCTTTTTAGACTGTGCCTTTATATACAATCTTTTGACATCATCAATCACAGAAGCTCAGACAATTTGTTATTAGAACCGGTTTCCTCCTACAAATAATGTTGCACGTAATTTTATCAACCTGCTTTACTGTGATCTTATTTAATTTTATGGTTCAAAGATGATGTGCTTTTGTCATTTGTGATTTTATGGCTTAGAGATATAGGTTCAGTTGTTAAGGTGACAACCTGCTACTCTTCAAAAAGCTTGACTGCTTTAAATCCACATTGATAATTTTTAATTCTCATATGTATGTCAAGATTGCTTTTCAAGAGCATTAATTTCTAACCTCTTCTGATTGCAAGACAAAGTTAATTCCATAATCTGTCATGATTTTTCTACAACTGATGTTAATTTTACTGTTGTATTATCTGAGCTGTTGTTAGTTCCTCAGTAGTTCATTACAGACATATCTTTTCAAATGCAAGTGAAACATGTATTGCTTTACTGACCATTAAAAGGGCAGGCCACTGATGAAATATTTTTGTATAATTAGACTCTTCTATCTTGGTGAATTTTCTAGTAAGGAAATACTAATGCATTTTCAAGTTGTTTAATTTTGCAAGTTGAAAACTTCAAAATATAGAATTTTGTTCAATAATGGGTGGGACAGTGGCAGAATCATAGCAATAAATTCTCTGGTTCAATTCTCAACTCAGGTGCCTTTTGCATGGAGTCTGCATGTCCTCCCTGTGTTCATGCGGTTTTCTCTGGGAGCGCTGGTTTCCTGCCACATTCCAAAGGCATGCAGTAGATAGATTGCATATTCTAAACTTGACATAGGTATGTGTTTGTGTGTGTGTGTGTGTGTGTGTGTGTGTGTGTGTGTGTGTGTGTGTGTGTGTGTGTGTGTGTGTGTGTGTGTGTGTGTGTGTGTGTGTGTGTGTGTGTGTGTGTGTGTGTGTGTGTGTGTTTATGCATGCGTGCAAGTGAGTGGTATGAAAAAGCAATCTTGACATGGCTAGCCACCTGGCTGTGTGAACATTGGCTCTAAATGAGTGTCATTTTTGAAGTGACATCCTGACACCATGTGAAAATAGAGGAAAAGGGGTTTTGGATGGATGGGGGTGGAATTGTTTTTGTTTAATAATTGGTCAGATCAATGAGTTATAGTAATCTGTTGCCCTATCCTCAAGAGAGTTTTCTTTCTTTGTGAGTTTTTTCAGCATCATTCTTTTGTCAAAATGCTTGTTTTTTCAGCATCATTCTTTTGTCAAAATGTTTTAAACTGTTTAAAGTTGTTTTTGCACCTGCACTTTTAAAGTTTGCCCTGTTTGTTGCATTTACCTGTTGAGGCTACACACTTAAGTGCGCTAGCCTGTGTTACATATTTATTGCGTTTTCCTGCTGTTTGCTGCAAAAAAAGAAGAAAAAAAAAATTATCCTTGTTTCCCATCTTTTCTATACTAGAGTAGTCAAAATACAGGCTTTGCTGTATTCTGGACTTTTGGAAAGTTCCTGTGTTGCCCATTACCTTTCTTGGATAAAGGGAGACTTTTTTGTTCACCAGTGGCAGTGGGGAGCTTAGAGCAGCCTATCTATCCCTGGAAGAGTGTTCCCAGCACAAGAATCTGGTAGTCTATTGGCAGTTTTGGGCCAATTTCTAGCTCTTTCAAGCCCCCCCTGTATAAAACCCACTTTAGAGTGGCTTTGCGCGATTTTGCGCATAGCGCAGCATCGGTCAACGCCGCTTAATTGGGTTTAAACCATTCTCGGCTTCACAAAGTCTGCTCTTCACTTTTTCCCTTAGAACTGATCTAGTTCTCATAATAAACACCCTATTCCTACTCTAAAGCCTTGTACTTGCTCACTAAAGCAATTATATAAGTCAGCACTAAAAAATTAAAAGCACTACACCCTCACAAACTCCCCTTGAGTACCTTGTTCCATATTGGCCTTTTTTTCAATTATAAAGGAATTTCCCAATACTATTCTAGCATGTCCAAAGGTCAGTTGTCAATCTCCTCTCCGGTCCAGCTGGTGAATCTGGGAATCTTGAGGCAATGTTACAACTGCCTCATGTACACAGACAACCCTCTCCTCCTCCCAACAAATTCCAGCACATGTGAGAGATGCAACCATATAGCCAAACTGGAGGCTAAGCTCTCTCAACTCAGTACTGGCATAACCAGTCAGGAGGAGAAGGAAACCACACTCACTACAATTCCAGTCTCACATAGACCTACCACGACAGCAAACCAAACACATAAACACACAAAAACATACTCGGAGGCTCTAAATAAAAATCTGCCTAAGCAACAGAGACCTCCAAAGCAGACACCCAAGCAACCACTACCCCAAAACAAAACACGTGCAACACATAGCTCACAAAGCCAGTGTGCCAAACAGTCACAGCCCTTAAGGCTAAACAACACACCTGATACACTTGTAATAGGTGACTCTATCATCAGGCACACTGATGTCCTGCTCACCAGGCTGAACAAGGAGAAGGTCATGGTGAGCTGCCTGTCGGGCGCTAGGATCTGCCACATAACACAAGCACTCAGGTCACTCCAAGGCAAGTACAAATATGACTCAGTCATTGTCCATGCTGGTGTGAATGACCTGAGATGTACCTCCCTGGATTACATGAAAAGAGACATAGAGGAGCTATCTGAGCATGTGAACCAGGCCGATATGACCCTGACCTTGAGCAGCATCTTACCCTCACCAAGAATGATGCCACAATATGAAGACAAGATGATCAATTTCAACAATTGCCTTAAATATTGGTGTCATTCGAAGGGGATCCAATGCCTGTCAGCCTGGGATGACATGCTCTACAAGCCACTATACTTCGCTAGGAACGACTTGCACCTGTCACCCCTGGGCTTTTGGATATTGGCAAAGGCTCTTGCCACCCCCATAGTGCCTTTTTTAGGCAAGGCTCAAAAGACAAACCCACCTCCATAGGTATCACAAGGAATAAGAAACTAAGAGTAATGCTACTCAATGCCAGAAGTCTAAACCTCAAGATGTACACACTCAAAACTCTCCTTAGCAAGGAGAACATCGATATCTGTGTAGTAACAGAAACCTGGTTCAAGGCTCTGGAGAGCACCCCAGCACTACCAGGTTATACCTCATACCATGTTTTTCGGCCCCAAAACTTGGACCAAACCACAAAAGTAGGGGGAGTATCAATATTCGTCAAAGATACCCACACCTCCAGGTTGGTGACACAGCACACAGCATCAGAGACTATCCATGTGCAACTAACAGTGGGTAAAACTGCCTTCCAGTTTATAGCCTGCTACAGACCACCCTCCCAAACACAGGAACCCCACTCAGCCTTCCTGAGAACACTGGAAAATATGAAGGTCTCTCCAAACACCATTATATTGGGGGACTTAAACTACCCAAACATAGACTGTGAGCATTATTCTAGCTCCAACACCCTAGCCCAAAGGTTCCTAGAATTTATAAACTCAAATGCTATGGAACAGCTTTTTACCACTCCCACAAGAGGGGAAAACATACTGGACCTGATTATCACCAACATGAGGACTCTATGCTCCAGACCAGAAGTGTATCCCTCACTGGTAAGATCAGACCATAAACTAATATCATTAGATATTCACATCCCGACCCTAGCCCCTGCCCAGAAAACCACAGTGAAAAACTTCTCTAAAGCAAATTTCACACTCCTCAAAACCGAGGTGGAATCCTTCAAAGCGCCCGGGCCTGTGGAAAATACAGCCCAGACCACAGAATCCTTTACACATTCTATGAACACCTTCAGGAATGCATGGATCATGCAATCCCAAACAAAACCAAGACCCAATCTTCCAAATCAGGCATCCTGTCTGGTGGACCCCAGCCATAAACAAACTATACAATAGAAGGAGGAAGCTACTACATGATAGAGCAAAATCCCAAAAAGGGAAGGCATCTCTGATCAGTATTAGCAAAAAACTACGGGCACTCATAAAATCGTCTAAGGCCAGCTTCAAGAGAAAAATTGCACAGGACACTAAGGATAATCACAAGGCTTTCTTTAGTTATGTTAGAAACCTGGATGGGAATTCCCAGATATGCTCAGAATTAGTCCAAAATGACAAAAAATACACCAAACCCACAGACATTGCCAACATCCTAGCTGACAGGTTCAGCGCAAATTTCTCCCCCCCTTCCCCACCAAAAGGGCAAATATCTATCCCAGCAGAGTGCTGCCCCCCTGACATTTCAGATGCTCAGGTAAGAGCCGCCCTCTCCAAAGCAAAAAACACAGCATCAATGGGACCAGATGGTGTCCTGGACTGCATCCTACATGAACTCCAAGAAGAACTAAACCCAAACATAAAACTACTGTTCAATCTCAGCCTTACTACAGGATATGTAACCAAAGAGTGGCGTACAGCAACAGTGGTCCCTCTCCACAAAGGTGGTGCCTCAATGGATCATGGAAACTATTGCCCCATAAGCCTGACTAGCTTAATCTGCAAAGCTAAGGAAAGGATCATCATGGACCTCATAAATAAAGATATTGGGGACCTACAGACACTGGATCCTACCCAATTTGGCTTTGTTAAGGGCAGATCCTGCCTCTTAAACCTGGTTGATTTCTTTGAAACAGTCACCAAGGCCATTGACGAGGGGAAGGTGGTCCACATAGCCTACCTGGACCTCGCAAAAGCCTTCAATACAATACCCCACTCGGGCATTATAGATAAGCTCACCAGCTTAAATATAAACCCCTATGTCACTAGATGGGTTGCAAACTGGCTCAAGGACAGAACCCACATGGTTAGAATTGCTGGAGTCATGTCAGACCCCAAACCAGTTACAAGTGGCATCCCACAAGGCTCAGTCCTGGGACCTCTCTTGTTCAGTATATATTTCTCAGAGGTACAAGCCAACACGGAAGGACTGTGGCTGACCAAGTTCGCAGATGACTGCAAACTGGGCGCCATAATCGACTCTCCAGCCAACACAAGCATCCTACTAAAGGGCCTCATAGAAACAGACAACTGGTGCCAGAGCCATGGCCTCAAGCTAAACGCCAAAAAGTGTATAGTCATCCCCTTTGGCAAAAACAAAGTGCCCACAAATTACCACATAGATGGTAATCCATTAAGTATGGAAGAAGTAATTAGGGACCTGGGACCCAAGTTGATAGCAATCTTCCATTCGACAACCACGTGGACAAAGTGGTTAGAAAATCATTTTATATAGCCTACCTAATCATGAAGGGATTCACATCTAGATCAGGGGAGGTCATCGTGCCTCTTTACTCATCCCTCATCAGGCCCATAATTGAGTACAATGCCCCTTTTGGGATGTACCTTACCAGACACCTGCAGCAACTGGAAAGACCCCAAAAGTACCTCACCAAGAGGATCACAGGGCTCAAACAGATGCCATATGCTGCCCGGTTAAAGAAACTCCAGCTCCACTCAGTGGCATACTACCTTCTCAGAGGCGATGTGTGCCTGATGTATAAAGCCATGTCCAACCTAGAATTAATGGACATGCTGCACCTCAGAAAATCCAAATCCCATCGAGCTATGCTCGAGACTTGAACCTCAGCACTGAAATAAATAGGACATGCTGGAGGGACAGATTCATAACCCAGAGGCTCCCTTCACTCTGGAATAAAATCCCAGTCCAGGTTAGGCAGAGTCCCTCATTGACTCTCTTCAAGAGGAATCTTGATGAGTGGATGGGAGATCGTAGGTTTACCATGGGTATCACTTCTGTGTCACTGTTAGACAGAGGCACAGTATACTGACCTCGAAAAAGGGCATAGCAAAATAAATTTAAAATGGGTGGCGAAAGCCAAACACACTCTGGCTAGGCTTGTAAATGCCCTAGGGCAGATAGCCTTGTATGAACCTATGAACCTATGAACCTATGAACCTATGAACCTATGAACCTGTGCATTAACAGCTGGTAGTTATGAAAATGCACAAAGAAATGATTGTTTGCTTAAGAGTATTGTGCACGTTATGTGTCTTTATTCCAATGTTGTCGACCGTGGAGTTATTATTTTTGAGTAAAAGAACGTGTGGGTAATGTTCACCACACGATGGTGCTGAGGAGATAGCCTTTGAGCAAAAACATTCCTGAAATGTGTTTTATTTGATGGACATTTTATTTGATTAATATAAATGAGTGAAATGTGTCTAGTTTAAATGTGCATTCATTTTAACACAGGAGACATACAATGGTTGTCCAGTTGTGATTAGACATGTCCTCTATAAATCTATAAAAGGTTGGCTACAGGACATACTTTTTTATAACTTTGGCAGATATTAAATTGTTATAGTTTATGAGTCTTTATTTCCTATTCATAATTTACTCCTTTTGTCAAATATTGTACTGCGTTGTTACTAAAATAACAGATGAGTTCATTACTACTATACCAAATTGATACAGTTGCAGAACGTCTTTATATTAAACATCCTTTCCTTCCTTTATTGAAATAATTATATTACTCAATCTGTAGTCATCAGCAGTGCTACTTATCCAGAGGCCATATGGCTCTTTAATATCTAAGAAGAATCGTCCAAAAAGAAATGGCTCAGAGTCCTGTGACATACCTCCTTTACCATCCACCACGACAGACAGACAATCCCTTTTCTAATCTGTTGTCACCTACCGCTTATTAAGTTTCTAAGTATTGAATTAAATATGTACTAATGTTTAAATATTTATTTTATCCATTATTCCTTTTTGTAGAATATAAGAAAATGTCTTAACAAGGACAAGAAAAAATCTAAATGCATTAGCAGTCCTTTATCAAGTGTTGTTGTCACCTTTTTGAAGTGCATTATGACTAACAATATGCCACACAGGCAAGATTTTCACTCAACAATTCCATACTTTTCCATATGAAACAGACTTGATTCTGATATAATTTTACATAAGCTCCATTTTGACTGCTTACATCAGTTTACATTGTTGTCATTTGTTTTATTAATTTATTGACATTTGTTGATGAGAAAAGTCTGACAAGGCAAAGACCCTTTTTCAGTGGAGGCTGGGGAGAAGAGCTTTAACTACATGCTCTTTGAAATATAATAATTAGAAGACAAGTATAATATAAATCCTACAAAATAAAGTTACATAGAGTAAAGGAAACATTGACTATGAGCATAGCCATAGACAACGAGTATCAGAGAGAAGATTAGAAGCTAAGGAGAAAAAAAAAATTGAAAGGTAGAAAAATAAAAGCAGAGAGTCAACATAAGGGTGAAAAGCTTAATCTGAGAATGGTTAGATAAGTGGAGGGAAGAACAAGTGTAGATCAGGCTTGAGAGTTTGAAGGAAAGAAAAAAATAGCCAAGAGTATAGCATGAACACAGCCAAAAGTTATACAGAAACTTTTTCACTGAAGATTTGAAGGCCGGAATATTTAGTGAGAACCTATTAGTAGATGGGAGTAAATTCCACATTTTGCCATGCTATAAGAGTACAAAGACTGGCCTGCTGTGTTGTTTCTCTTACTGATGGAGAGGAATCTTTTTTGTTGTTGGAGTGCAATGATTGATTAGGAACATAGTTGTGGAGAAGTGAAGTTAGAAATGGACAGTCAGAGAGCTTATTTATCAGCATATAGGTTGTGAGTAATTGGCTGTAGGTGAGGTGGTGAGATAACTCAAGCCAGCTGAGTTCCTCAAGGGCAGTACAGTGTTGGGAGAAATGGGGTCCATTGGCAACAAAACATGCACCTTTATTGTAACATTTCTCAAGTGTGGTATTGATCATAGATTAAAGGTTAGCAAATAAAGGTCATCGTAGAAAAGATTAGGGAGGAAGTAGGCAGTGGGGAAGATGACCTTGGTAGGATTAGAGTGATATTGATTGCATTTCTTATACCGCACCTAGTTTTTGGTATTTTTTAATTGTTCTAAGAATATGAAGGACAAATTTAAGGCTGTCATCAGTAGTTATGTCGAGTAAAGTCGTATGTGAGACAAGACAATTTCAAATCCATTCATGTTTAGTGAGATGATTATGAATTTTGATACATTCATGTTTAGTGAGATGATTATGCATTTTGATTTGTCTTGAGTATGATTTCTTGGAAAGAAAAAAGTAACAGTTTTGTTTGGGGTAAGTAGTATTTGGGCATTTTTAAGCCATTTTTGATAGAACAAAAGGTTTCTTGAGTTATATGTTGCAGGTGGGATAAGTTATTAGAGGAGCACACCAGTCCTGAGTCATCTGCATATTGAATAAGTGAGGCTTGTTTTGAGGAGGTATGGAGATTATTTATGCTTCTACTGCTAGAGTCTAGTCCCACAAATCAGAGATATTATCACACTGTCACCTTCTAGCTCTATGTGTTAATATTTCATACATGTATAGTTTTGACTTTTTTAATTCTGAATAGGAAACCACACAGTATGCTGCATAACCAAAAATGTATTTATTTGTATTTAACATTTGTTGAGCAGGAAAGTCTGACTAGGACAGAACCTATTTTCAGTGGAGGCCTGGGGAGAAATGTCTTTGGAATGTAGGTGAAAACAAGAGTACCTGGAGAAAATCCACATGTATGCAGGGAAGACATGCAGACCCCACAGAAGACACCACAGCCGAGAATCAAACCAGAGGACCTCTTCTGTGAGGCAACACTGTTAACTGCTGTACCACTGCTCCACCCAAATAATTTGAGATTTTGCTTTTATGGGTGGTAACAATGTATTTATGTATTTATTTTCTGATGAAGCTTTCTGTATTTGGATATGAAAGCTCTCAATCTGTGTAATAAAGGTGTTTTGTTTTTATGCTACTTGGCTCATTTTGGAATTATTTGCACTCCTGGAAGAAAACTACCTTACTGAGACTGCCTTTATTGAAACCCAGAGCCTTATCTGGAGTTATTTCATGGTATTTATTTTATTTGTTAACCAGATTAGTTTGCTGAGCACAAAACCCTTTCAGCCATGATGCAGGATACAAAGTACTACAAGTTTCAGATGTAATGACCGTGATGCAGAATTTTCATAAGTATTGACAATACATATCTTTAAAAGGAACTGCAAACATTTTTGACAGTCATGAATTTTCTTAGTCCTTACTACAAAATATTAAAGATTCTATTTGAAGTTTTCCCAGTAATGGTTTTTAAAATTATTAATGATTTTTGAGGTATTAATTAAACTTATCCAAGTTGTATTTGTAAAAAAACATGTTGCCATTCCTTTATATAATGCAATAAAATATATATTTTCTTATTGTAAATCATGCACATATTTTAAAGTACTTTTTTCTTTTCTTTTTCTTTTTTTTTACAGTAAGTTTATACATTCTCTCTGTTGATAGCATGCTACAATATTTCTTATTCAGTTTTCTGATACAATGAATAAACATCTTATCATCTTCAACTTCTGCACTCCACTTGATGTCTTAGGCTTGTAAGACTTGATAAGTAAAGGAAGGAATTTCCATGTTGTATTTAATCTAGAGTTGCTTTCTATGAATATGATACTTTTTGAAAGGTAATTAATAATTCCTTTTACTATTCGATATCTTATTGATTTTGAGATTCCGCCTTTTTTCTTGTTGTGGAACTTGCCTGTATGTTTGTCACTAACTAACATTAATTAGAAGTTAATAATACTCTTGAACTGACAGTATCGTGAGTAAACTAATTTGAGCCACTGACCACAGCTTTCAGTCTGTTTTTACATTTAATTCATTTACTGCATGTTAGTTCCATTAGTAGTCTAAGAAAGCTGATTTATTAATGTGCTCTGACTAGTTTAATTAGCCTAGTCAATGCATTACATTTTTAGCATCGTTAGTTCACGTACCATTATGTTATACTGGTGATTAAAACTTCGTACCTTGTCTATTAGATAACGGGATGAGACATTTTTTTCATTTCAAGTGCTCATGTCTCTGAGGATCCCACATTCAGTCTGTATGTAGTGTCATTTATGTGAATGCTCTTAGAGCCATAAAACTGGAGTAAGAAGTTAATAAGCAATGGCAGCTTTCCTGACTGAAGAGCGTTCATTTCCATTATTGGAGTAAGAAGTTGATAAGCAATGGCGGCTTTCCTGACTGAAGAGCGTTCATTTCCATTATTGGAGTAAGAAGTTGATAAGCAATGGCGGCTTTCCTGACTGAAGAGCGTTCATTTCCATTATTGGAGTAAGAAGTTGATAAGCAATGGCGGCTTTCCTGACTGAAGAGCGTTCATTTACATTATTGGAGTAAGAAGTTGATAAGCAATGGCGGCTTTCCTGACTGAAGAGCGTTCATTTCCATTATTGGAGTAAGTTGATAAGCAATGGCGGCTTTCCTGACTGAAGAGCGTTCATTTCCATTATTGGAGTAAGAAGTTGATAAGCAATGGCGGCTTTCCTGATGGAAGAGCGTTCATTTCCATTATTGTTATTTTTGCCCACTCTAGGTTGAAACGCTAAAGGGTGGATCTGAGCACTATACCTCCCTAAGATACCAAATGGAGCTTGTATTTTATCTCAGATTTGTAGCTGGGGTCTATATCCCATCTGTTCCATGTAGTGCAAGTCCATAAGCCCTTCTTCTTGGAGAGAAATGTACTACGTCATTCTCCTAAAAGGGAAAGTGTCTACCTACTATTAGGTGTCATGTTTGTCCTGATGGATCCGGTGTTGCTCAAAAGAGGAGTTTGCTTTCTTTGACTTTAAAAATAATGGCACTTTTATTATTGTTTCTTTTAATTATTACAGAAAATGAAACTGTGTTAAAATGGGTGGATATTTTATATAAGCCAGTAATATATATATTAGTAACTACAGAGATGACATTACATCACCAACTGTAGAAAAAGCAGACAATGGAATGGTGGACTGTATCATCTGCAATGTTCCCACTGTATCCACCCTTGTTAGAGCAGATCTTGAGCATTGTTTGCAATCCTCATGGCCATTTAAGAGGACATTAGGGTGGGGGGAGGCATTATACTAGAATCTCTGATCTTAAAATTATCGGCCTCAAATTTCTCTAATGTGCTAACAGGCTGTCATAAAACAACCTCTGTATAGCTTAACATCTGTCTCATCTTCAGTCCTGTAACCTTCAAACACTGCACTCATTGTACAAGACAGCTCCTTAAAATAAGGAAGCTATTTCAAAACATGCAGAAAGCATTACATACTTTCCAAAATTCAGACAGGATATGTAAACCTCCTTCTTCAGTCAGCAATGACAACAACAGATATGATCAAATAGAAGCAATAATACCTCCCTTACTCATGTTCATAGGTGTCCACTAGGCTTACAGCCATCAATAACCAATGTAAAATTCCTACATCAGCATTTTTGCTTGACAAAAGTCACTCAGCAAAATCTTTTTTTCATAGCTGCTAATATTTTTCTGTTCTTTCTACTCATTTACTTTCTCTGCACACGTCATAGTAAATTTGTACTTTCATAATCAGCTTCATGTTGTACAGGTATAACTCAACTACTGGGTGACCAAGGTCCGGTTAGCAGATGAGTTGTATATAAGAGATGGATGGGGTGGGTGGAATTGACTACTGCTGACTTGTACTTACGGGAGGGCAGGGGAGTTTGGGTCTTTCATTTTGTTGGAACCCAGCAGGTGCACTAGGTATTTCACTTGTGGAGTATTGTTCTAGACTGAACACACTACCATGGTGTACTCACATCCAAACAGCTGAGCTGTCCTCAGAATGTAGCACTTACAAAGCCCAGTCAGCCACCAGTAGGGATACTGTTACTTTACCCAGGGGCTAGTAGGCTGTCTAAAAGATTAGAAAGCTGGTCTGCTCTCCATCACCTTACTCATGTTTCTAGGGAAAATGGGCTGATATAGCTTATACGGCAGAAAAGAATTATCAGTAAGGCTCTTCCCCCATCATCAAGGAACACATGGATCATATTGTGTGTCAGTTATGGAACTATAAGGCAATGCCCTGCGGGAGAGAAAAAGAAAAAAAGGAATTTGTTCCATTTTTAATTTTGCTAGAAAACATACAATCCTGAATGTCAAAGAAATATTCAGGGCTTCCAATATGCAGCACTTGCATCATATATTTCTTTTTTCAAGTATATTATACATGTAGTGCTCATTACAACTTTTAGAAATGCTACTGCGTTAAGGCACATAATGACTTTTATATTTGATAAATTGTGAAATGGTTCTTCTAAATTGCTTTCTGCTATGAGAAATATAACTGTGATAAGGCAAAGCATGTTTTATTGGATAATGCTTGAAAACTCTTGTTCTTTTTGTAAATTTCTTTTGTATTATTTTGTCAACTGGGATGAAGCTAAAAATGGTGTTGAGGGATAAGTGCTTTATTACAGTCATCAACTAAACAAATAAAAAGTACAACAAAAACAGTCAGTATTTAGGAAACCTGTGAAAGCTTAGAATTGCTTTTCTAAATAAGTATGATTTTAGCTAAACCTGCTATCAAATAATGGGAATTGATTAAGATAAAACACTAATTGTTTCACTAATGCTCAGTTCTTGGGATTGCTGTAATTTGAAATGCTGTAGTCACAATTTGTCTCCTCACAATATGAAGAGCATGACTTTGTTCTGTAAAGCAAAGAAATTTTTCTGGGCTTGAATACTCCAGTCACATGAAAGAATCCATGGTACCAGTACTGACTACTTACTAATTTAAAGTTACAGCTTTTTGGATAAGGAACTTAACAATTCAAGGTGTCAACTTTTTCCAGTGACATCCTTCTCAGTTACTTTAAGGCAGCTGTCCTGGATTATATTAGCCTGTCAACATGCATGTCACCTGTCCTCTTCTCCCTTGCTTTGCCCTGCCGCTGTGCAGACTATTGCTTTTAATGACATATTGATGCTGTCATGTTTTCCTTTGGCAAGTAGGTGTCATGCTTGTCTAGACAGATTCTGTCATTCTTTGATCAGGTCACAAGCAGTACACAGAATTTAAAGACTGCATAAAATGCAGGGCTAACAACGTCTATCTGTCCACACATCTTTTCAGTTTTCCATCATTTGAATTCATTATTCTTATGTCTCACCCAAACAGAAAAGGTCAGATTCCTAGTTACCTCACAAGTCTCATTTGTCTTGGTTTGACTTCTACGACATTGTGATTCACAGCTGCGAGGCTACACCTGCAGCATGTCTCACCAAGTAAAGTCTTATTCAAAGGCAGATTGATTTGGGGACTACTGAGAAAAGAGAAAGCTTTTTGGTTGAAATCCCACTTACTCTCATGACAGTGATACCTAAGAATTCAGGCAGCATCATATGAAGACATTTCCCAGATGCCACTTGATATACATGCTCACACACTACACACACACACACACACACACACACACACACACACACACACACACACACACACACACACACACACACTCATGCAGGCTTGCATGCACATAGATAGATAGATAGATAGATAGATAGATAGATAGATAGATAGATAGATAGATAGATAGATAGAAAGATAATAGATACAGATAGATATTCCCCAGCATTCAGTGTTTCTTACATGCATTCAATTCATATAAAAGGAAAAATACAGTGTCCATTAATTTACTGCACTGTATTTCCTGCTGACAATAGTACAATGAGAAATATTTGTGCTAGCCTGCATTTTGCAGATTTGCCTCCTTTACAAATGCAGATAAATGTTTGGCTGACATTGTGGTTTTTAAAATAACAGTGATTTGCGCTGTATGGTTTCCAAAACAATGCACTGAGTTTTAATTTGCAGACAGCTATATTTATTATTTCTTTTGTACAGAAAATTTGAATGAATACAATTTTCCAACAATGACATATCTTTACTGGCAAACTATAAAGCCTTCCATCTTTTGAATTTTCAAGTTAACATGTTAATTACTTATTTTGCTAAAGAATATGCTATTTCTATACTTCTGTTATCATACTGTAATTGAATTATATAAAAAGACTACATTTCATATAATATTTTGGTGGCTATAATCTTTTGTGATTGTTGTACTAGTTATAAATTATTGAATCTTTTTATTTATCCAGAATATATGTGACATTCTTGGATTAATGCATTGCATGTAATGTGAATAATAATGTTCTTTTATGTCCAGCTGTTTAAGTATTGTACAGCAAATATCTATACTAAGTCCAACAGCTATCAATAATTTTCCAGTGTAGATTGTATATCCATATACTAGATGCTGAATTTACAGGAATACTGTACAAGAAACACTGAGAATGTGTCATTTACATATTGACGTTTTGGTGTTTGATTATCCTGTGGTGATAAAAGGTGAATTTGTCAGCTGTGCTTCCTTCCTCTTTGCAGGACATTACTTTTCTTCATGTGGTCCATGGGATGTTTACGTCTTACTGTGCATGACCTTATTTGTCTGATGTAATTATACTTTATACTGGCAGATGTTGTATTCTGCTTTTGTTTGGGTAGTCTGAAAGAACTGAAGTACAGGATAAATAATAATGCTGGAAAACAGTAGGGTCAGCAATGGGCTTGTATGTTTAAGCAGGCTATATTATTTTTCAGATAGCTTTAGATATCTGAATCAGAGGTGCCTTTTAGTTATAAAATGATATATTTCCGAGTACTGAGGTTTATTATTAATATTAGTGCAGCAGATATGTATAAACCTTGACTCCAAAGCACCTCTGATGTCATACTGAGGCCAACCCTTCTGTATGCAGTCATAATGAAGATGTACAGTCCCATAAGAATCTCTCCATCCATGATATATGTAGTGATGGTAGTAAAATTCCTGTAAATAAAGTGACTTTAGGAGAGTCGCACTCCCTAATCTTCAGTTTGTATGAGGCCACAATTCGGACTTTCTTGTATAAAATAGCTGTAAAGTTGGAGTAATGAAAGGAAAAGTAACAGAATATTGATGCTTGCAGACTCAGAGAACTAAGCTTATGACAATGTATGCTGTTCCTTACCAGTTAACTATTAGTGCTTTCATGCAAAGGGCATAATACTAATGATTTACCATGTGATAAGAGGTTATCATTTTATTGTTAGTGGTCAGTGAACTTTGCCATTTGCGTATTTTAATACATCCTCACTCTATAAAATACAGAAAATTAGTTCATGTTGGCTGAGAGTATGTGTTCTCATATTTTCCTATTCTACTGCACACCAATTTCTTTCAGTAGTATGGATTATTTTTCTGACCCAGGAAAATATTAAATAATTCCTACAGCTGATAACCAATGCCATAACGTTTAACACTCAGACATTTGTATGGCATTAAACTGAAAATAAGGTCTTCCGTGTTAGAAATTATATAAAATTACCTTTTTTATTCAGTTTGTTCCATGGAGAAAAGTACAAATTATGAAAGCATGTTTCAAATTTAAAGTCCATGTATTCTATCTTTATAGTTAAAATGTCAGTACAGAATAGCCATACATATGTAATAGTTTGCACTTTTACAAAGTTGATTTATATTTCCTAAATTATTTGTACAGAACATGAATGTCATAAAACAGCATAACAATGGTAACTTGGACAACTATAAAAGAGAAATGTGGGCTTCAGGGGAAGAGATGTTTAATGTTTCTTATTTTGTTTTCAGTGTGAGAAGAGATGTTTAGTGTTTCTCATTCTGTTTCCAGTGTGAGAATGTTTTTTTTTAAACGGCTATCAGTGTTATACTGTGAAATCCGAAACAAAGGTTTTAAATCAATCCAGATATTTTTGATAATTGTAAAAGTAAATGTCATGGTACCCTGGTATGTTTTAACAGTATTTTATGGTAATTGGAAAGAGATAAAGGGTGGGGTATTGCTATGTCTGCCAGAGGTACAGTTCACTTCCATGCATATAATCCCCACTGACCACAATATGATTCTGTTGACTCTGTAGGTGTATGCTGAAATAATCTAGCATTAACATCCATTCAAGTGTTTCACACCTTAACTGACTGATGTCAGAGTGGATAGCTATTCTTGATGACAAAGGAAGACATAGGGAGGACAACAATGAGGTGTGGGTGTCCTACAAACATGTAAGCCCCTCTCATAAAATAGTATATACTAAACATGCATTAATACATCAATAGGCCTGGATTGTGCAAGACAGTTTAAACATGTTGCATTTTAGTAATATATTATTGCAGTACCCTCTCTTGTCATTTGCTAGGTCAGCATAGCCTGAATTGTTTGGAGTGTTGATCAGAACCAGCTGATATTCAGCATCTATTTTTTTGTCATTGTTGCATATTACTGTGATATAATCAGTCTTCTCTACCAGATCAAAATGAAAAAAAAAAATCTGAATTTTAGTTAGAAACTGTTGTTTTGGCAATCAGTGCAGAGGGTTAAAGCTCCAACTTGTTAATGAGCTACTTCCTGTGACAAGGGTGAAGGATTTTAACTTTTCCACCTTAATTTACCTACTGTTTGACCTTCAGCAAGTCATTTAACCAGACACTGCTTTCAGGCAATTGCCAGTTTGGACTAGGCTCCTTAATGATTTCCTGCAATGCAGGTCTAGTAACTAATGAACTGTCTTTAATAAGGCTTTGTGAGACTATTGTGCATGTGTGTACGAGATGTGTTGGAATACTTTGACTAATATGTATTTGTGTGAAACAATTTTGAAACAGGTTTCTTTGGTCATAATTGCTATTACTATTTTTGATAAAAACATCTGTGATGGATGCAGTTAACAATGTAGCTATAATTGTTAGGTTTAGGGAAAGTCTATGTATAAAAATGATTGACCCTACTGAGTTAATAAAGTTAAACAGTTATTAATCTAACTTTGTAGGACTTGTGATTACTTGTGTACATAAAATTGGAATACTTTACTATGGCCATTTTATCACATTTGTGATGTGTACATAGTCAATAATGTGGCCATAATTGATGAGATCTTGTTAGATTATGATAACAGCTTATGAATGAAATGTTATGAAATGGGTCCTTTTTGTCATTAGTGGTTAATATTTTTTAACTAATTATTGAAAAAATACTCATAACTATAAATTTTAAATACATTCTAAGAAATGTTGCTGCATTAAACAAGAAATAGAATTTAAAACAATGAGAAAGGTGCATTTCCAAAAACAAATGTATTTATGAATGGTCATGAAAATGTGTACATGGTGGTCTGTGGCTGTAGACAGATAAGCACCTAAGGTACACTTAATCTGGCACTGCATGGATCTTGTTTACAAGTAATATTCTGATGGCAGTCATAAAATTTTAGAGAAAAATTGTTTTTAACACTTTGGTATTGCTAGACTCTACACTGTATTCATATTTTGGATTTTGACTGTACCCACAAACAGTTTAATTTTAATATTCTCTGTGGCTCTGCTACATGTAATTTTCAATAACCAATCTCTTTTCAACTCCTACATATTTTGTGATACGGTTGTAATTTCCACAGATCTACAGATTTGATTAAATGCTCATCAACTTGCTGACTCGTGGCAATAATTGCGTCTAGTACACGGAGCTTTATATTTACTTATAAATCTGAAACTCCTCACGCTCTTCATACATGTAATGCTTTATCAAGTGTTACAGATGATTCTGCTAACAGCCTTCATCTGACTTGATCAGTCCATACACAATTCCATCTTTAGTGAATAATTCAAAGTGTTTTTGATCTGAGATTAAGATAATTTAAGATTAGTCACATACATATGTATTGACTCAGTACTGCCAGATTTATCATGAAAAATATATGTTTTACATGAGTAAGACTTTTGTTTTGGTCATGATATGCTTGATTTTTTTTCTGTCTTTATGCTATTATATCATGTTTTTCTTTTTCCTTGAAGTTAAAAGTGTAATATAGATTAAGTGCAGTATTTGTAATTTACAGTGAGTTTTGAATAAACTTGTTATATTGTATTTACAGCAGTTGCCTGGCTGTTATTGCAGTAGTTAAGTACATTTTGTTAATCTAAGTACAGTTCCTTTGCATTTTCACTTTTTCCTAACATTTACATTAAATCACAGTTTCAGTCACTTTTTTCCTCAAGGTGATAGCTTGCTGTGAGCATTAGTGGCTATTCCATGACAGTGTATTGTTTTCTACTATATCTGAGGGGTAGACATTGTTGGATAGAGTTCTAGCTGTTTTTTTCTTGTTTCTTTCATTTCATCTCCTTAATAGAACTGTGCCGGTTGCCTTTTTCCTGGCATATTTTCTTAAGTCTTCAGAGAGCAGTAATGGTATCACATGAGCTGAATAAAGATTTGTTCTCTTTTCTTAAGCTCAAATTTCAAGAAAAAGCAAGGAATTTTTTTACATTGCACTTAAATTTACCTAGTATTTTCTGAATGTACACTTTGAATATACTTCTAGTTATTTAAAACAGTCACCTGGCTGTCATTGTGTTTCAGTCTCAGTTTCAGTTGTTTTTTTAATCCGTTGGTTTTGAAGCCAAGGTGTTATCTTGTTGAGGACAGTAGGGCTTATACTCTGTTGCCAGATAACTTGTTACCATTTCTGAGTGGTGGACATTGCTGGCTGGAGTTCTGGCTTCTTTTTTATTGGTTCTTTTACTTTGTTTCCTCAGTTTCGCTGTGCTAGGTGATGCTGTGTTAGACTGATGCAGGCACTTTCACTTTCAGATTCCCTCTTAGAAACCATAGCTGATCTTACATTCTATTAAGAGCTGCATAAATTGCAGATTAAAACAATGGCACAATGTTGTACTTCTAAGATAATCTTATAGCCAACCTAGATCAAATATTTACTGTATTTTTTTTTTGTGCGTGAACCAAAGTTTATCTGTGTTTATTATTTTGACCTAATCCTAGTCCCAACATTTTATTATTGCTTCGTATTCTCATGTAACATCTGCTAAAATGACCTAATAGCCGTTGTATCCTACAATATTTAATTCTTACTGTTATTTTAGTGCTCACACGTAATTTAGTCATTTTTTATTACTTTTCTTTGAAATAATGCTTTGATTAAATGCTATTATTTTCACATTTTATTTTTGCAACCTTACACCCTTGGTCCTTAGTGGAAGGTCAGCCAGCTCTTACTTTCTCTGTTGCCAGCTTGACAAAGTAAGGAAATATAAGAATTGTCTGTTGATCACAGATAATGTATTTATTTATTTATTTTATTTAACTCATCACTGTCTTTTAGTTGTTGTTGACTGTCTACTTGTGAGAGATGCAAATATTTAGCCAAATTCAAGGTCAAACTCCCAAATTAAAGCACATCCTCTGAGCATCACTCACCTACACCACACTTTACACATACCTGTACTAAATTATCATGCACTGAGACAGTTAAAAAAATCATTTCCATACCTCAACAGTCTAGTAAGAGAAATGCTTGAAGTTAACCAAGGAAAGACTACAACACTGATTAGTGAAGACAAAATTGCAGTCACCAGCAAAAACAGCAAGTGCTAAATCCATTACAACAAAGAAATTAACAAATATAAAAAATGTATTAGCGACTGGTGACTCCATTGTTAAGTAAACTGATTACATGCTCATGAGATTGGACAGAAGCAGGGTCACAGTGAATTGTCTTTCACTGGTTAAAACTGGCAATGTTTCAATGAACTGATGACTCTTAACCCAGAGAGATATGATCACAACATGGTGGTGTTGTATGTTGTGGTAAATAACCTGCCATGCAAAGCTCTTAAGGATATGATAAAGATATGGCAGACATTTTCACGTATGTCACATAAGCAGGAAAGACCCTAGTAGTAAGTGCATTCCTTCTATCTCCAAGTATGATGCCCAAGTAAAAACAAAAGTTGATTGGCTTTAACAATTAGATAAATACCTGGTGTCATTCTAGTGGGATCCAGAATGTGTCAACTTGGGATGAGATGCTTGACAGTGGAGCTTGCTTCTTCATGGATGGTTTGTATCACCTATTCCAAGGTTTCCACATACTGATTAAAGATTTTGCTAATCCCAGTATGCCTTTTTTATGCAGGGTCCTAACTCCCAAAACAAACTGACCAGTGGACCACATCAAAGTGGCTCTCTTTAATTCGATAAGTCTAAGCAAGAAACTATTAAACTTTGAAGTCCTCCTGCATTAGGAGCACAATCTTGTATATGTTGCTACAGAAGCCTGGTCTAAGAGCCCAGAGACAATAAACTCAGTACCTAGGTTTTGTGCTTTCCACTCATTTAAACCATATGGAAACTGAGGTGAATTAGCATTTGTTGGAGACCACGTAACTCTGAAACTGATACACAGTGACCCACAAGCTGTTCTTTTAGAGATTAAAATCCACTAATATGATCAACTATCAGATCATCACATGATACAAGACCCCCCCCATGTTCCTAGAAAATCATATAACATTCCTAAGTTTTCCTGATGAACTCCCTATAAGTAGGAATGATACTATTCTAGTTGACTTTAACTATTAAGTGATAAACTGGGGGCCCTACACAACCAAAGCAGGATACTGACAAACAGCATTAGATTATATAAACAAGTACTCCCTTGACCAGATTATTAAGAAGCCCATTAGAAGTCAGAATATAATTGACCTGGTCCTAACAAACTTATTACCTGTATCTTTCCCTCACTAGTCAGGTCAGATCTTCAAGACGTAATATTTCTGATCAAAATCTCCAAACCAATTGTAGCAAATATCACAGAATTTAAATACTTCCAATTTAAAAATCTTCCACAATTCTATGATAAAGTCAGCAAATTTACATGTAATTATATCAACCAAAATTTTGATACTGCAAAGAGTTGTGTAGACAAGCTCTACTCCCATCTAGACAAATGTGTTAACTTGGGAATCTCAAATGGATCCAAACAAAGAAAGAAGTCTAAATGCAAGCCAGTGTGATGGCTCACAAGCATTAATAAACTATGCAACAAAAGGAAGAAACTCCTTAATCTAAGTAGCAAAACAAAAGACCCCCTGAATCAAGGAAACCATCAAATAGCCAGTTAAGAAACTAAAAGGACATCAGGAAAAATGAAAGCTTCCCATGAACTCAGCATAGCTACAGACACCAAAGGCAACTACAAATCCTACTTCAGTTAAGATAGGAAAATAAGAAATTGCTCCCAGCATTGCTTAGAGCTTATTCATAATGGTATTGGTACGGTTATCCAGAAGATGTTGCCAACATACTGGCAACTAAATTTAGTGATAAATAGTGCCGGCTTTAACCCAGAGACATATGTTCTTGGCCAGCTTATGTCAGATGGAATCAAGAACTAACAATCACTAAAGAACATATAGTAAAAGTACTGCCCAAAATGAAGAATGCTTCCTCATCAATGGGATCTTAAAGAGTACCCTGTTGACTAATAAATAGTAATAAACAAGTACTGGTGGGCCCAATTCTCAATCTGTTATCCCGAGCCTAGCAGGCTTTGTCCCACAGGTGAGGTACACATCTATAATGATGCCAATCCATGAAGGTGGCCGCATTACTGACCCAGGGAATTGAAGACTTGTCAGTCTAATGAGAATTATATGCAAAGCCATGGAATGTATAATAACTGACGTAATGAAATATTATAAAGACTTGTCAGTCTAATGAGAATTATATGCAAAGCCATGGAATGTATAATAACTGACGTAATGAAATATTATATCAAAAACCTTACCAGAATCTACCCACAGCAGTTTGGCTTTATCAAGGCTAGGTCTTGTGTGCTGAATCTAGTGAATTCCTTTGAGTGAGTTACTCAGACTAAAGAATGCAGACAAGCTGTCCACATAGCGTACCTTGATCTTGACAAGGCAATTCAAGACCATACTGTAGACAAACATAAAAAAACAAGCAAAGGAATTCTAAATTGAATGGTACATGGTTATGTGGCTAACCATCTGGTTAGGGGCAGGACCAACACAGAAAGAGTAACGTGCATCCTCCAAGAGCATGAAGGTGACCAATAGAGTCCTTCAAGTATCTGTGCAGGGACCTCTACTTCTCAGATCTCCAGATATCTAGGGAGGACCTTTAGTTCACTGAGTTTGTATTTCACTGTAAGCTTGGAGTCATCATCAAGTCTGTGTCTGACATACAGGCATTCCAACAGGAGCTTACACTTGCCAGTAGATGGTGTACAAACAGTGGGCTAAACTCATTGCTAAAAAGTGCAACATTGCTGCATTTTAAGCAACTTCTCCTGCCTTCTTATAGTATAGAAAACACACTATTCAAAATGAGAAGTCAGTGAGAGACCTGGGTACTTGAATAGATATCTTCCTTTCATCTGACCATCATGTTGCAGTTGAAAATTGTTTTACTTTACATAGCTCATAGTGAAAGGTGTTTCTTTTAGATGAAAAGAAGTTGTCACCTTCCTGTGCTCCACATTGATTAGACATGTCACAGAGTACAATGCCACTGCTGTGATGTAACTTACTAAGCATATCAGACTATTGGAAAGACCCAGAGATTCTTTGCTAAAAATCTAAAGGTCTTATAAGACTTGTGCTACTAAGAGAGTCAGGAGTCTATTTCTCTATGTTCATTATCATATAGACTCCCTAAGTGTGCTCTGTGCCTTACTCATTGGGTTTTAAGGAATTCAGTATTCCAAGAATTTTTATACATCCAAAAATCAAACAGTTCTACTAACACTAGGGCCAGAGATCTAAGTCTACGCCAACAAACAACTAAGATGATGCAGAGGGATAGATTTGTCATTCATTGTCGACACTATCTGACTTTAAAAAACAGCTGGACAATTGGACGGCTATTCATAAAATCACTCCTTATTTGATTGGCCTTCCCTTCCTTTAAAATGGTAGTAAGGCCTAAGAGTGGGTATTGATAAGCTGTGAAACAGCATCACAGCCCAGTTATCTTGTAGTTTCTATGATCCTATGAATGCTTCCTATCTGTAACATAATCTAAAAGGAACATTGCAGATTGCACATTTTCTGGTTCTAGCTCAAACTTCTGAATCCAAAGCTTTTAGTTTTTAGACAACTTGATTTGCAACATCAGAAGCATTGAAGATATATTTATGACATTTTAAGACAACCCAAATAACTGCAGTGGCTAGGATTAGTGACCTAGTAGTTTTCTTTGTGAAATATGAAAAAATAAAAATGAAATTGTTTTATTTAGAGCAAGTTGCAAAATGTGAAAACACTGTGCTTCAATTTTATGTGAAAATACTGCAGCATTAATTATTTTGATGGTAAAATTGCAGAAATACATAAACAAATCAGAAAATGAAACAGCATGCTACTACACATGGCTGTGACATTCTAGTAATATAATGAAGAATAAATCAGCCATTTCTGAATTCTAATATTTTCACTAGCTTTGAAGTGGAAAGTCCACATGAAAAACAGATTTTAGTATCAAAAATAGCTTTTTATACTATGGTTACTTTGTCTGCCCAATATTGTTAGTAATGGTTGAATGAAAATATGTAAGATAGAAGGTGAATGTATTATCATAAGCTCTAGTAATACTAATTAAATACCAAGTCATCACATGATAAACATCCCTACTTATGTTATTTCCCTGTTACTGGATAAATTCTAATAAACATAATACTTGCCACTAAATGTCATAATGCTCCAACCACCATCTTCCTTATTTGCTACCTTAATGCTTCTTCATGACTAACAAGCCAGTATATTTTGTTTGCCACTCTGTTTTGGTTACAAGAGTTGAAACTGGAAATGCCAAAATAATCCTGCACTACAGGCTCTTGCACATTGCTACTACATCTCATCTTTGCTGTTTCTGCATAAATTATAGTGGATGAAGATAAGAGCAGATGAACAGAACACCTGCAAGACATTTACTGTGGTTATTATATACTGCAGAATGCTACAGACTAAATGCACCAGTAACATAAGTGACCGTTTGGTCATAGTCAGTAGATGCAGCATGCACAACATTTTAACTTAAACTGGGAACCAAAAGCCAGGTGAATATTGTAACAGCATTTCATTTTTAAAAGACTGTGCATCCACTATTGCAGGATTATTGCAAAAAAGTTACTCTACTATTAATTCTTCTGTTGACTGATATAATGAATGATCACTCCACTTTCTTGGTTTCCCATTTTGTACCCATAACTTTTCAGTTAGTTAACTGTGGTTTACAGATATTTGTTTTGTAAGCTAGTTCAGTTTTTCTGGAGATTAATATCAGTCGCTAGTGTGTGCTCCCACAGAGATTTTGATTTAGTTGGTTTATCGACTCCCGAGCAGAAAAATAACATAATACAATGCATGTATCGATGTATTCCAGGGTAAAGGAGGGCCTGTAGGGAGTTGAGCTTTCTGTTAAGGCTTCTATCGTTGATCAGCAAAGTCTTAATGCTATCTGAATTCTGTTTTGTTTTGTTGGGAACTTCTGAAATGGATCTTGCTTAAAAAAGCTTCACTGTGGGAGTAGACAGGATTTTTCCCAATACATATATATATATATACATATATATATATATATATATATATATATAAAACCTTGGGCGGGCCCAAGCTATCATGACAAATCATTTAGGACTGTCTACCTACTCCTCCCAGGGTGATTTAGGACTGTCTACCATCTCCTCCCAGGGTGATATATATTGGTATGATTTCAATTTCTACATTAAAATGGTTTCCGTGGATGCAGTATTTTTGCTGTGAAAAAAACATACTTAATGTAATTTATCCTCCTTCAGAATCATTCATTTGAAGAAATATAACACAAAGCAAAAATGAATAATACTGTTTTGTTCAGTTTCTGTATTTAAAGGTCTATGTGAATTCTGTTCTTTTTTAATATTGAGCAACAATTAACAATATTATTTTGGCAACACAACTGTGTTTCCTATTTAAGGAAAGCTTCTACAACTATGGCACAGCATAGACTGATTTTTGCTTGAGTAGCAGCTTAATGTCATCTTGTAAATATCATTCAAATGCATCAGTCATAATGAGGAATAATTAACAAGGTGTAACATAGTAGAGTCAATGATTTTTAACAGCCTTGTTCAGAGTATTACAGCTGTTCTTTTCAAAGTAATTAGAATGTCTAACATCATTTATGATCCTTCACAACACACTAGCTCATTACTCACTTCAAGTACAAAAGCCACAACTATTGCCGGTGAATACCAGCACTGCATTGCAATGGCAGCAATGTGCCTTCATGACATTTTATACAGCAGTTAGTCATTTGGTGGATGGCAAGTTTAAAAATGTAAAGATGTATTACAATTGCAGCCTATTTTCCTGTGGCAGGTAACATAGGGGACATCATTATCCCATTTTACACATTTGTTTTTAAAAGATACTACAATACAAAACTCAGTACTACAGTATCTCATCCATGGATTCATATTGTATTATGCTTGGGTCTTAGAAATGCATATTTTCATCTAGAAGGTCTCTGTTGGTGTAGACTGGTACCAGTATTTCAGGCAACACTGCTTACACAATTTAGTTTTAATGAAGTAAGAAAACATCTGCAAAGCCGTTATTTTATAAAACCATAAATCTATTCTAATTTTCATTATTGTTGTCACACAGGGAATCAGATTAAGATATTCCATGAGAAACATTAAGTCATAATAGTATCTTATATAGAAGGATTAATAAATGTTTTAGTCAAAGGAATTTAAATTCTGGATTATAGATAAAAACAGTTCTTTATGGCTAAGCATCCAGTGATTGACGTACAGCAATCTTAGTTTTCTTTCCTTCTTTATTTATTTTTTCACATTTGATTACTGGGAAAGTCTGACCGGGTAGAAGCCAATTTTCAGCAGAGGCCTGGGGATAAAAGTTCCAAAAGTTTTAACCAATGAAACCTGTGAATCATGGGTAATGCACAAAAGCACTTATATGCAACTTAACCAGATTTATGGGCATTTGCCTTCAGCTGACCCGATACAGGCACAATAGAAATAGGACAATATTACACTTTTTGGGAAGGCATGACCTGTTCAGGTCATGATGAACAGAAACAAAAAAAAAATGTAGAACCAAGACATTTTGTACAAATCTTCAAATTATACTTAAGCTGCAGATGATATGTGAGTGGTTTACCAGCTCAAATCTTACCAGATTATCACCAGAATCTGTCTTACTAGATGGCTGGCTTGATTGATTGATTGATTGATTGATTGACTGATTGATTGATTATCTGAGTGATTAATATGGGCGTGAGTGTGTGTGGGTGTGTGCTGTGCAATAAATACTTGAGCAAAATATGAGTAAAAGTATCACTTCAGGTGAGAGTGATGTTGTGATTGCTGACACTGATATAAATATGATTCATGAATCATTGAGTCAATCATAATTTAGTTGCATGTTGTGGGGACACATTTTGGGAGGAAAGTAATAATAATAAAAGCACATCACTAAGAAAGGCAAGGTGAGGCAACAAAACAGGGAAGGGGAACAGAAAATGTTATGCTGCAGAAATGTGAACCGAGTTTTATTTTGTTTGGGGTAGGCAGAAAATAAGGATAAGACAGAAAATGAAAGAATAATCAAACATAGCACATTCCTAGTTAACAAGCACTGCTGAGTATTTTAAATCATTTATTTAATCTTGTGACAACATTTCCTTAGTCCTTCCACTAAACAAATACGTGCTATCACTTATCTACTTCCCTGTCTCACATAAGGTGCCCCCTCCACCGACTAACCTGCTCTCCATCCTGAGATCAAAGCTTGAAACCTGTTATAACAAAATTGCCAGGTTTGCAAAAAATGCCAGGCATTCTACTTACCACTGCACATCTCTAAGCTCACAGAACCGGCTTGAACTCTTACACTATCTCACCTACCTACACTTAATTACAGCACATAAAATAATTTACAAACCTTCAGACTGTCTTGCTCTTAGTTCTTTATTCACATACTATCTTCCCAAAAGGTCTCTCATATCTGAGAATCGATACCTACTGCAAGTTCACAAGCCTGACCTACCTGCAGGCCAGCTACTTTACTCTTGCATGGTAGCCAGAGCCTTGAACACCATTCCACTACCAATTAGAACCAAGCACTGCCATTCTTCTTTCAAAACTTCTCTGCTGACTGGATCTGTACTTGAGCTATGCCTTCCTTTTCTATAACACAACATCCTGTTGTATTTATTCATATTTCATTTTGCACATTTTACTTCACACTTACAACAGAATCTTTTACAATTTTTACTACCTAGTCTATAATTGTAAGTTGTCTGCTATTATGCATTTTCAGTCTCTGCTTTAACTAACTGTTAATGTTTTCTATCTGTGTATTTTTTGTGTGAATTTTCATAGTTAATTTTCTGTTATATATTCTATGTTTATGGAGCTTTTGTCCCCAGCCTACACTGAAAATGGATTCTTAATGGCCTAGTGGACTATCCCAGTAAACAAATATAAAGAAATAGATAAATAATGCCAAACATGAATCCATGAAAAACATCTCACATAAGGCTATAACCAATGGTTCCCCCAAGAGCAAAGTTCATTAGGCAAGCATATACTTTACCTAATACTCTTGTCAATGTGGATTCCATTGTGTGACACACCCATGTCCCATACACCAGATTAGACAAGGAAAACAGAGCTGAACTGAGGTGAGCTACCAGCCACAACTCTGAGCTGAGATTCCAGATGACTATAGGCTTTTGAGCTTCTCAAAACCCATAAGTTGTCAGTTTTTTGCTTGATTATACTATTTACTGCACTTTTATTTGTGTTCTGCTTATTTAATACTCTATTTTAATACTATATTCTAAACTGCACTGTTTGTACTGCACTTGTCTGCTTAATGTGCCTGTTAAATTGTATTTTGTTGCTGTTTTCACTGTTTGCAAAGCTTTTTTATTTTCACTGATTGCAAAGTAATTATTGCTTACGTTTCATTATTTGCTAAGCATCTGTACTATTTGTTCTGTTTTCCCACCAAGCAGTGTATTTTAGTATCTCTTTGCTGTTTTTCTACTGTTTAAAATGTTGTGTCTCACTGCTGATTTTCTGCAGTTTAAATCATGGTTTAGTACTCCCTGCCTAAATTAGTGTAGCTAGAAGCTGCAGCATGGGGCAGATACAGGTTTGCTCCATTTGGGTCTGTTTGTAGGGACTGTTGTATTTTGAGCATATTTTTCAAGCCATCTTTGATTAGAAGGTGCCCTTCTGCACCCTTGTGAGAGAAGTGTGCTGATTGGAACCTGTCTGGTGGTGGGTGATTGGTCTAGGGCTTGGAGTAAACACCCTCATTGGTTCTTTTGAACTTTAAAAACATTTTTTTTAAGTTTTTAGCTTCTTGTATTTAAAGTTTTTTTTTTTTTTGCTAGATTATAATATTTACTGCATTTTTATTTGTATTCTGCTTATTTAATACTCTATTTTAATGCTATAAACTAAACTGCACTGTTTGTACTGCATTTGTCTGCCTTACTGTGCCTGTTAAATCATATTTTGTAACTGTTTTCGCTGTTTACAAAGAATTTTTGCTATTTTCACTGATTGCAAAGTTATCGCTGCTACTTTTCACTGTTTGCTAAATATCTGTTCTGTTTGTTCTATTTTCCCACAAAGCATTGTTTTAAATAACTGATTTATTTGCTGTTTAAAACATACTTTTATGTCACCTTGCTGTTTTTCTGCTGTTTAAATCATTCTTTAGTGTCCCCTGCTTAAATTAGTGTAAATAGTAGCTGTAGCATAGTCCAGATACAGGTTTGCTGCATTTGGGTCTGTTTGTACTAGCTGTTGTATTTTGAGTACATATTTTGAGTACATTTTTCAAGCCATCTTTGATTAGAAGGGGCTCTTCTGCACCCTTGTGAGAGAAGTGTGGTGACTGCAACCTGTCTGGTGAAGGGTATTGGTCTAGGGCTTGGAGTAAGCACCCTCTTTGGTTCATCTGAACTTTTTAAAAGTTTGTTCTAAGTTTTTAGTTTTTAGATTTTAAGGCCCGATTTTCAGCAAGTTTGTGGTTGTTTGCATTATTGTGCAACACCACGCACTGCCTCACAATTGTGCACCATAGCCGGACATATCATTTCAACAATATTCCCCTTAGATACAGCTGTAGTAAATTAGTGTAGTCCTCATCTTTAGTATATTTCTGGTCTAAAACGTATTGTGAGTGAGCTGTGGTCTATTAAACAACCAGCCAAAGACTCCATCAGAAACACCCATCTGCAGAGCACCCTCTAAATCAGTCCTGAAAGCACCCCCTTTCTGATGACAGTCATTCAAGCCTAGCATTATGGACAGTTGGACTACCCTTGTTTCCCCTAACAGCCTTACTGACTTGGGTCTCCTGATGCAGTATAGCATCTGCTTCATGTACACTGACAACCTTCTACTAATAACTCACTCACACAGAGTGTGGGAGATGTATCTGAACCAAGAATCTTGAATCCCTGCTCCCTGGCACTCAAAACAGTAACACTGAAGAAGTTGTCAACGCACCAACGACTACTCGTGCACATAGTACATAGTACCACTCTCATACACATAATATGCATCCAACACATAAATCAACATACACAGAGGTTGTATGAAAAATCTTACTGAAACACCAGAGACCTCCAAAATACATGACTGCGACAGCCAACACAGTTCCCACAGTACTCAAGACATATAGCAACATCAGTGTCTCACCTACAAACCCCTAAGGCATAACACTCACAAACCAAATTTTCTTGCCATTGGAGACTCCATAGTGAGACACAAGAATGTCCCACTCACCAGGTTAGATATGGAGGAAGTCACAGTTAGCTTCTTTTCCAGTGCCAGGATTCATTAAATCACGCCTGCACTCACGTCTTTTGGCAGCAACTACCATTATGACTGTGTCACACCACATGTTGGAGTGAATGACCTGAGAAGTACCTTATTGGAGTATGTGAAGAGAGACATGATTGAGCTCTTTGAGTATGTGTCCCAAGCCTTGAAAACATATTACCCTCACCTAGAATGATGCCACAGTATAAACAAAAAATGATCAATTTCAATAATTGGCTTAGTTTTTGGTGTCATTATAAGTTCCAGTTTCTGTCAGCTTGGGATGACATGGTCAACAAACCTTGTTGCTTTGCTACAGAAGGTTTGCACCTGGCACCACTAGGCTTTCAGCTGCTGGCAAAGCCCCCCCCCCCATAGTGCCTTTTTAGGCAAGGTCTCAGAAACAAAATTGCTGACGTGAGCATCACCAATCATAACAAAATAAGGGTTATTCTGCTAAAGACTAGGAGCTTAGACCAAAAACTGCACACCTTGGAAGCACTTCTTTCATTGGAGAATATAGATGTGTGTGCAGTCACAGAAACCTGGTTCAAAGCCTCAGAGAGTACCCCAGCCTTGGAAGGCAACAATGCCTTCTACACCTTCAGACCAGAAAGTGAACATGTGAGAACCAAAGGAGATGATGTTTCTATTTGTATTAGAGACAAATTCACCTCCTGACTAGTTAGACTGGACAAGTCCATGGAGTTACTCCAAATTCAGATTACTGTGAGTAAGACCCCCATTCAACTCAAAGCTAGTTATAGATCTCCCTCTATGGATCATGATTTGCACAAGGCCTATTTGACCAAACTGGTGTCAGTCCAAATATTGCCAAACATGCCGGGCATGGGAGATTTCAAATATCCCACCATCAACTGGCAAACCTACTCTAGCCTAAACTCACTAGTGCAGAAGTTCTTTGACTTTGTTAACTCAAATGCTCTGGAAAAAATTGTTCAAATGCCAACAAGAGGAACAAACTTACTAGATCTGGTCCTTATTAACATGATAAACACATGAACCACCACAACTGCTGGCCCCTCATTAGTTAAGTCAGACCACAAATCCGTCGACTTTGAGCTGGCGCTAACACTAGAACTCACAAAGGGTGAAGTCAGTTTAAAAAACTTCTCCAAGGCAAACTATACCTACCTAGGGGAAGGCACAAATGCATTCCAGGCCCTGCCGACAGCTGGAAGTGGTAACTACACCAAAGTTTACATTAAAGCCCTGTACTATCACTTGCATAAGTGTATAGACTTGGCTGTTCCAGAAAGAATCAAAGCCAGAGCCCCAAGTAAAAACAAGCCACCATGGTGTACCTTCAGCATAAACAACTTTATAATGAATGAAAAATGTTGCTGTCTAAGAAAACTAAGCTGAGACCTCAAGAAAGAAAAGCATCCTTCTCAGTCTCAACAGGCAAATAAGACAACATATCAGATCCTCTAAGGCTATCTTTGAGAAAAACTTAGCAGTAATAGCCAAGGATAGACATAAAGCCTTGTACAACTATGTACTAAGCCTAAAAGGTAGGAACAGGCATGTGCTGAACTAATGATTAATGGTATCACACACACTGATCCCACAGAGATGGAAAACCTGCAGGTGGACAGATTTGGTGAAAGTTTCACTCCCTTAGCCTCGCCAAACTTATCACACACCTTGCCCCCAACTCCTGCCACCCTACATATCTGAAGAGCAGATCATTAAAGCCTTGCCTAAGGCAAAAAACACAGACTTTATGGGACCAGACGACATCCCAGGCTGTCTTATAAACAAACTAAAACATGAACTAGCATCACCATTAAGTACCCTATTCAATCACAGCCTAACCACAGGCTGTGTTCCTGTGGAATGGAGAACTGCAACAGTTATTCCCTCCAGAAAATTCGGTTAGCAACAGAACTGGGTAATTATAGACCAATAGGTCTGACTAGCCTCCTCTTTAAGGCCATGGAATACATCATCATGGACCTCATAAATAATGACATGTGACCTCAAAACCCTTCGACCTAATTCTACATTATCAAGGGGGGAGATCCTACCTGTTGAACCTGGTAAATTTCTTCAAAAAATGTGAACAGGCCCAATGACAAGGGCAAATGTGTGCACACGGCATAGCTTGACTTGGCCAAAGCCTTTGACACAATCCCACACTCAGGCATTACTAATAAACTTAGCAAACTGAATATTAACCCCTTTGTTATAAGATGGATTGCCAACTGGCTCACAAACCAGTCACGCACTATCAAAGTGATTTACTCCACATCAACCAGCAGACCTGTCACCAGCAAGGTGCCACAAGGGTCAATGCTGGGCACCCTACGGTTTGGGATATAATTCTCAGAAGTTCAGGCCAAAACTAAGTGCTGCAGCTGACCAAGTATGCAGACAACTGCAAACTGGGTGCAATTATCGATTCCCCAAATGATGCAGCATCAGAGGGGGGGTCTTACATAGATGAACGACTGGTGTCTTAGTGATGGTCTCAAGCTAAATGCAAAGAAATGCAGCATCATTCCTTTCCATAAAAGCAATGCCCTTTCACACTACCAAATTAGCAACAATATCCGATGTACCTAAAAAATGGTAAGGGATCTGGGATCACAAGTAGACTGCTACCTTAACTTTGACCACCATGTGTCTACTGTAGTAAGAAAGGCCTTCTATGCAGCACACTTGATTAGCAAAGGCATACCTTATAGAGCAAAAGAGGTTATAATTCCTCTATATTTATCATTAATCAGGCCCATAATTGAGTATAATGCCCCTTTTGGCATGAGTGAAATTTCAAAGAAGGGTGTAAATAAATCTTGTTTAAATTTCAGTCTGTTGACTAGGCAACAGAGGAACACACATGTACAATACCTTTTATTAAACTGGCATAGGTTTCACAGTCACTAAAGCTTTCAACTAACAGGAGCTCTTCATCAGGAGTTATTAATGTTAGATACAGTGTTTTAATACCCATCTGTGCCTAGAAAGACATACGAGAATGCATTATTTCATTACCGTTCTCTAAAATGGACAGGAGTTAGCATAATGCTTAAGGTGTTTACCTTACAAACACAAGGTACAAGATCTGATTCTCACCTTTGAGGGTTATTGGCTAGGCTTAGATGGTCCATAAGGACATCTAGGCTACTACTTACCTATAAACCTGTGTGACAGGAATCTCAGTCAGCACCTATGGCAGGTAAACATTGGGGCATACACATTGTTGTGAGTGTGTGTGTGTGTGTGTGTGTGTGTGTGTGTGTGTGTGTGTGTGTGTGTGTGTGTGTGTTTGTGTGTGTAGCATCTGCAAGAAATGAAAGAAAGATATATACAATACTGCTCTCCTACATTTTAAGTTAAGCTCATGCTATGCTTTGTTAACCACAAAAAATATTAACAAGGATATTCATTTTGATGGCAACTTTTAACATCTGAAACAAGCACATGCTAGCAATAATACCTCCCTCACCCATATTTGTTTAACTAAAAATATAGCTGTTGTCATTAATGTCAAAGCCATGTTGATGTGCTAAGAAAAAAGCACGGATTACCAAGTGAATGAGATACTAAAGAAACAAGGTGGAAAAAGTGCTCAAAACACCAAAACCAGTAAAATATAGACAAAAGGCACTCCGGAAGGACAAATCACAATCCTTTAATAAGCAAACTTTAACCGTGTTTTCATCTTTTGTAAAACTTCATCAGAATCAGAATGAGATACTAGCTTATAGGGTATATGTGTGTTTAAACTTTTTGTATTGTAGATATTTATAGGTAGGATAGCTCGAGCATTCCTGTATTAAAATACGCATGCTGTTGTCAGTTATTGTGTTGCACAGTTGTTACTTAACTAACCAGATAAATAAAAGAAGGAAAAATAAGGGTTGACATGTCAGCATCAAGTCCCAGTAGTTGCCTATGAAGAGCAACAGTGCTCAATAAACAGTTCTTGTTATAAAGTAACTGAAAAATTTGTCCTTCCTGACTGCTAAGTTTATGATGACTAGTGTTTAGACTAAAACATAATCTTATAAGAGATTAACCACTATCTTATTGTGAATTAAACACAGGAGCTTGCACTATACAAACCCCAACAGTCTTTCAGGTACTGTCAGCTTTCTAAGACCAGAATATGACAGTTGATTGGTTATCAGTATCGTGGACTCCATATAAGATCATTGCCATAAAATCATAAATTTGTTGCCGTTCAGTAGAACTCATGTCCACTGCTTGCACCTCAGCCCCAGATGGAAAAATTCTTTAAAGAGTTAGAATGTCTGATAAAAACCAAGATCAAGATTCAGAAAAACTGTTATACTGAATCATTTAATTAGTTCAGTCTCCTTTGTCATTCTATTCACAGATAAACTACCTTCTCAGAGAACCATAACAGACATGTCTGATACAGACTGGAAAAATGTACTGCCACTGGCCTTGTCAGCCATTTTGCAAGTAAACGTATGTAAGGGCATTTATTGTAGCTCTGAGCATCTGACCTGTCTGGCCTGTATAACCCGTCTCTAGACATTTCCTGCACTCGACATGATAAAACACAGTCTTAGAAGTGCACGCAAAAGAATTACATATCTTAAACTTTATTTATTTAAAGTTTTTATACTGGTAGCAGTAAAAATAATTTGGCATGTTTTGTGCCTTGGAAGGTTGTAGGATTTTTGAGCCATTTTGGACTATATTTTTATTCTGGGCTTTGTCTGCTTCTTTGTCTTTAGATTAAGCAGCTTTTAAAAGAGAAAATAGTTGTAGCTCTTGAAATACATTTCTCTATTTATTTTCCCCACTGAATGCTGGTTAAAAGTCCTGTATGATGTTTGTTGTGTTCTTGACTTTCTTTATTATATGTTTTCATGTAGCAGAACCCATTTACAGTGTGTTCCTTCAGTACACCCTTGCAGCTCTTCTTTCTGTCACTCTCTTACTCTGCCTACTACCCTGATCACCTCTGTGCCACACTGACCTTTCTTTCTGTTGACTAGACAATCATACTGAGATGATCAGTGATGTTCATTTTCAGATGAAGCCAGGAAATTAACACAACCGGTTAGTATTACAGATTAATGTAATAATGATAATGTAGACTGGGATGTGTGGCGTGATATGTGGCATGATATGTGGCATGATATGTGGCATGATATGAAATGTGGCTCATAAAAAATATTATAGCAGAAAATCGGAAGGTCTTGTTAGGCAACAGAGATTTGGTTGCACTTACAGGTGCATTTCCTAGATTTACTTACAAGAACATTATTAACATGAAAAGCATGCCTGAAAATGGGTACAAACAAGACAAAGGGGATTTTGGAGATGGCCTACTAGTCAGGGGAACATTTCCCTGTAAGAGCTGCAAACAATGTAGATTTGTCAGTAATTCATCTTCAGTTACACTTAGTCACATTAATAGAATGTTTTGGGCTAAACATTTCACATGTAACAGTGAATTTATCATTGTTTTTCGTTTTAAGTTTGACATAATAATTAAAGTCTTTGCCTCCTAGGCACAAGGTACAAGATTTGATTCTCACCTTGGGTAATTGGCTACATTTAAAATGACCAGGGTAATTAACCTAGTATTTACCCCTTTACACAAAGGTGGAGCATCCACCAATCCAGGAAATTAGATACACATTAGCCTATCTAGCCTGATCTGCAAGGTCATGGAATGGATTATCATGGACCTCATTAACAGGGACATTGGCAACCGCCAAGCACTCGATCCTACACAGTTTGGCTTTGTCAACAGGAGGTCATATCTGATAAATCTGGTCAACCTCTTTGAGACAGCCATCAAAGCCATGGACGAGGGGAAGACGTTGCACATCATCTACCCTGTCCTGGCCAAAGCCTTTGACACTATTCCCCACTCAGGCATAGTAGATAAACTCTGTCAACTAGGCATCAATCTAGTATGTTACCAGATGGATGGCAAACTGGCTCACTGATAGAACCCACCTAATCAAAATAGGGAAAGCCACCTCAAGCAGTAGACCCGTAACGAGCGACATACCCCAGGGATTGGCCTTGGGGCCTCTGTTATTCGGGATATACTTCTCTGAGGTGCAGGCCAAATCGAGTGGGCTATGGCTGACCAAGTATGCAGATGACTGCAAGCTGGGTGCAGTCATCAGTTCCCCAAGTGATGTGGATGTCCTCTAAGAGGGTCTCACCCAAACAAATGACTGGTGACAGAAACGTGGCCTCAAGCTGAATGCCAGAAAATGCATCATCTTCATCCCCTTTACGGAGAGTGATGTCCCCCATATATCACATTAATAACAATGTCCTAGGTATACAATCAGTAGTGAGGGATTTGGGCACCCAGGTTGATGGCAACCTTAGTTTTGACTACCATGTTGCTTGCATTGTATGGAAAACTTTCTACATGGCCCACATCATATGTAACGGTATCTCATCCAGAAACAAAGAGGTCATAAAATCCCTGTATTCTTCCCTTATAAGGCCAGTTATTGAGTACAACACCCCCTTCAGCATGTACTTCACAAAGCACATGCATCAGCTGGAGAGACCATAGAGGTTCCTCGCCAGGAGAATCCAGGGCCTCAAAAACCTACCCTACACAGATAGGCTAAAAGCCCTGTCCCTCTACTCACTTTCATATAGACTCCTCAGAGGTGACCTCTGTCTGGCATACAAAGCAATCTCAGACCCTGCCTTAATGTGACTGATAATAATCCAAGTCAAGCTCCACTCGAGCAACCTGTACGCGTGACCCAAACCTGGACTGTGATATCAATACAATTTGTTGGTATGACAGATTTGTGTTCCAGAGACCTTCCAATCTGTGGAATAGACTCCCTCTCCACGTCAAACAGAGTACCTCATTATCCCTTTTTTAAGTGCAACCTGGATAACTGGATGAGAAACAGAAAATACACTCCTGGGATTCCACCTGTGTCCTTGCTGGACTGGGGCTCTGGGTGCTGACTTGTCTAAACATGGGCTAAACTGTTGGCTAGGCTTATAAGGGCCTTAGGGCCAATAGCCTAGTAACCTCCTATGATCCTATGAATTCTATTCAAACTATTCAATATACAGCACAATTTAATGTATAAGGACCCTGTATAGACTAAGAAATGTATGTGGGACACCTGATGCAGCAAAGTCTCACAGAGAATCCTTCTAGAAAAGTCAGACACTTGAATCATAAAGAAAGTGGTCCTTCAGAAGTCTGTAATAAAGGAAAGGGAGACAATGTCACCTGTTTCTTATGGGACTTTTACCTTTCTTGAGGTAAGGTGAATAAAGCTATGAAACATGTATTAGATGAAACTCTACATTCCGCAAACTGAATAAGAAATGAAAACTAATGTTTTTTTGTTATGTTCTCAGATTACATTGAGTGCGATAAGTATTATTTTAGTCATTTATGACAGCTAAGCTATTATTTCTATTTTTACATACCTCACAGATGTACCGCATTCTCTCTCTCTATCTCTCTCTCCTTTGAATACTTTCAGCTTAAATCCCAATGCAGCATTTACATAAAGTTCCATTATTATATTCAGTTATCATTGCAAACACTGCTATTTCTTATGTCATCTTCACTCTTAAAACATTTTGCTTGTCTACATTTCCCTACTGCTGTTTATTAACATGCATAATTCCTAGGGATTTAACATATTTATTGCCTATTTGAGCTAGTCATGGCTTAATCTTCAGTTTTCTTTACACAGTGCTTACCCTAATTTTCTTTGTTGGCATATCTAATTCCTGCAGAATTTTTAAACAATTTTGTTTGATTTCTTCAGCCATTGTTTAATCTTAATTTTAACTTGCATAATGCAAATCATGTAGCTATAACATTGCATTCAGCTGGTACCTCAGAGCTGTGATGATAGTTTATAAAATATTCCATACCGATAAGCATGCATTATTTATTTTCGACCATCTCATTATGTCTAATTGAACATTTTCTCTTTTCTGAAAGCAATATCATCAATTGCACTGCATATTTTGCTGGAGGTTTATAATATTCTTGCTCTCACCAGTTTTGAAGACATTGATATTCTTAAATTTCTACTGTTAATAAGTTCTATATTGCGCTATTAATTTACCTACCATTGGTAATTTCTATTAAGTTTCACTACTGTTATACCGCTCCTCAGTATAATGACAACAGATGCTCTCCTATATAGTCTAAGGTTAAATATTCTGGGAAATATAAAACACTTGTGGCCTAACTAATTTTCTTATTTACACTGCTTTTTTACATACCAAGTAAAGTCACTCAATCACAGGTGGTTCATTCCTACTGCTGCAAAAGAGACACCTAAATTTAGCATTCAAATAAACACACAAAGTAAATTCTTTTAAGGATGTTATGAAAAAAAAAACATTATAATTCAGGTGAACTATTTTACAGCAAGATATAGCTTATAGATATTTTCAACACAGTTTTTCAAATGTGATACACATTTGTACAATCTAACTTCCATGTTCATTTTGCAGTATGGCTGTATAAAGAACAATGCCTGTGTTAGACTGCTTGATGGTGTTGAATTTTTATTTAAACTTAAAAGAAGAGAGTAACCTATGTAACATTATTACGTCTACAGTACCTTGTACGTCTAGTAATGCATCTGTTTCCTGGTAATATAAGCATCAAAAAATATAGTTTGATTAATAAACATAAATATGTTCTGGACATTTATTATAGTTGGCAGACGCAGAAATATTTTCTTTGACCTTTGGTTAGTAGTAGAACACTGTGTACCACTGGGTTTACAGGTTAAGCTAGCTATTCTGTCAGGCCCAGTGCCTTCCTCTGACCCTACTTCCCAGCTCAGCTATCAGTTGAGAGGCAAAAGAGGTACTCTACCTAACTTCTAAAGTCCACAGAGTGCCACAGTGCTAAATTAATTGCGGTCAGGGGGGGTGGGGATCATCTCTCCTATTAAACTGTAGCAACTGCTTGTTTTATAGCAAGCAGCTGTTACACTCCGTACACTAAAGCACTTCACTTGAGGGAGAAAGTCCTGGGGATGTGGCTCTTCTGTCCTTTTAAACTGTAGCAACATGTCTGCTACAGTTTGCACACACACACACACACACACACACACACACACACACACACACACACACACACACACACACACACACACACACACACACACACACACACACACACACACACACACACATACACTCGCACGCACGCGTGCACAGACGCACACAGTGCTACAGTGCTTCAGTTCTGAAGAACCAAAACAGTATTTTCAAAAAAAAAAATTCTCATTAAACTGTAGCACACAGTTTGCTACTTTTGTAGCAAGCAGTTCATAATGTTTATGCCACACATGGAGTGCTAAGGTGCTTCATTTCAGACTATGAATGCAATACCGGCATTAAAATCAGAATCTGATCTCACCCCTTAATACTTTGCATCTGGGCAAATGCCTTTTTTGCCCCACCCTAGCTACACTGCTGACTGTGGTAAGAAACTAACAATTTTTGACTATCCTTACAAAAGTGTAAAGTTTGAGGTGCATGAGTTTAAACTTGTTGATTTCTGTTCCCTGATTTAACTACCCAGTCACATTTCTTTTGAGGGAAAACACTGATAATGCAGTTTATGTTTGTGCTCCAGGAGTGAGTTAAAGAGCTTTTTTTTTTTCTCTTCAGTTGTGCAAGCATGGAGTTTGTTTATATATGTAAGGGGCATGCATGGGGTAAAGATCCCTACATTGGGGGTCACTTTCTTTGTGTTGTTTTTCTCAATGAGCTGATTTGACTGGTTTGTTCCAGGTGTATCTTCATTGATTTTAGTCTATTATACTTAGGGGAATAGACGCTAAAGCACATACAATATGCAACAGTAATATTTAGAATAAGAAAATGTCAGTTGTTTAAGTGACACCAAAAAAGAACATTGCTACATTACTATATTCTTCAATAAAAAATATTTTTGGTGAGGTGGTGAAGATTCTGCAACAGAAGAAGGGCTAAGATATTTCTGGAATTGATTCCACTAAGACTAATGGAGAAAGGCTGTCAGGTGTACTTATGGTTTTGCCTCACACTATGTTATATGAGTGGAAGTGCATCTTCCACTTTCTACTGGTTCCAGAAAACTCAATCAGGGTGCACATGAGTGCACTCCCTATATGTTGAAGATGTGGTGGAACTGAGATGTGCTCCTATTTAAACATTTTTTTTTTTGGGGGGGGTCCAGTTTCAAAAACCTTTCAAAAATGCCATGCAGAAATGCATAATGGTTACTCTGCTTTTGATAAAGGAGTGTATCCCAGATGGAGCATCTTTGAGTGTTTAGCTAGCCAATCAGCTACAAATGTCACAGCAGAGTACAATATTATACAGCATTATGACAATCACAAAATATAAATACATAAATAAATAAATCTAGAGATTTTCCATTAACTGAGATCTGAACTAGGCTGATGGGCTGATCTCACAAAATGGAATAGAGAACCTGAGTTGCTTATAGCTGGAAATAGTCACATCTGAAAAGGGCTACATGGAAGCCACCATATGCTTTAAACAAGGTTATTTTTTTCCACTTTTAGAGCTTTAAGCCACCTGAAACCTAAGGGTGAAAGTACAGCTCTAAAAGTAGACATAAGCTTGGTGGTTAAGTAAGGAGGTACTAGGATTGACAGTCATTATGCTGAAGTTCAGTTATGACCTTCTGTAACATTCAAACCTCTATCACCAACAAAGCAACAAGAGATGTCACAAACTATAGTGGGTGCAGAAGTAAGGGTCTACTTATGACTTCACATGTACTTAACCTTGAAAATCTGCTCAGGAATATATAGATATGTATATATGTTTGTATATGCAGGCTGAGCTATACAAGAAATACTCTGTGAAAGAGACATTTTGTGACTGTATAGACAGTGATGTAAATAATTTGTCAATCACAGAGTCAAGAGTCTCAGATCAGCATTTGGAAATCCTAAGCACACAAACTGTAATTGCATCCCTGATTATTTACTATGAGTATTTAATTGCATTAATAAGTGAAGAAATTATAGATTTTTGTTTTTTTCATGGGAGAGGAATTTGAGGAAAAAATAATAGTTTATTTTTTTGAGTAGTGAGTTTCAGTGGCTGTTAAAGCTTCATGAATAACTTCTTGGAGATGTAGCAGGTTGTCAGATGTGCATATGAGCATGGAGTCATTTGCACATTGTATTAAGAAGGCGTGTAGTGTGGATGGAATTTGTTGGTGAGTATGTTAAAGAGGAGGGGACCAAGAACAAAGCCCTGTTTTACACTGGTGATGACTGATAGACATGGAAAGAAAGAGTGGAATGACATTTTATTGAATGATACTTATTGGACAAGTAGCTTTTAAACCATAGAAGGGTCGGCTGAGATGCACCTAGTGAAGCCATTTGAAGTAGACATTTGCTGTGACAAACTGAGTCAAAGGCTTCCAACAACTCTAAAAATAAGGAGGACACCAGTTTGCCAATATTTCTAGCTTTATTGACCATATCTCTAAAATTTAGACATGCACTGTTGTTAGCACTATGGGAGAGACAGAAGATGTTGTGGGTGGGGGATATGAGTTCTGCAGGAGATAATTTAGCAATTGTTTGTGAATACATCTTCAAAGTATTTTGGAGAGGGCAGATATGATTGCTGGGGTCTATATTATAACATCGAAGTCTTAAAACTTTGAATGTTATAATATCAACCCCTATTCAGCGAATGCTTGAAATAGTGAAGCTGCAGAACACCAAATATTTTCCTAGGGAAAGTATTCAGTGGGCCATTTCTATGGCTTTGCAATTTCCTCGAATGTGGTGCAAAGGTGACGGACCGGGTTAATGTAAGTGTGCGAATGGATCGTGGTAAGGTGAGTGTGTGATAGTTAGGGACCTTAGGGATAGGGAGCGGGTAAGGTGAGTGTGCAATAGTTAAGGACATTAGGGTTAAGGAGCGGGTAAGGTGAGTGTGCGATAGTTAAGGACCTTAGGGTTAGGGAGTGGGTAAGGTGAGTGTGCATAGTTAGGGACCTTAGGGTTAGGGAGCGGGTAAGGTGAGTGTGCATTAGTTAGGGACCTTAGGGTTAGGGAGTGGGTAAGGTGAGTGTGCATTAGTTAGGGACCTTAGGGTTAGGGAGCAGGTAAGGTGAGTGTGCATTAGTTAGGGACCTTAGGGTTAGGGTTGGGTTTACGTAAGTGGATAGCTAGTAGTGTATGTACGATTTGGTGTAGGGTTCTGTGAAGTGTGTATGTGTGGATTATGTATTTTGGTGTGCTTGTGCTGTGTGTGTGTGTGTGTGTGTGTATTCTCGGAACAGCAAATTTTTTCCCTTGGAAAAAAATTGCTGTTCTGAGCGTTCTAGTATATCACATTTTGAGATTCCAAGGTCGAGCTTATGGTGTTCAATCTTTTGGAATTTCGATAATGTGATATAGACCTGATTGCTATATGTCTAAAGTTAATGATATCTGCTGAATTTCCTCCATTAATGTAGAGGGATAATGTGCATTTTTTTCAAAATGATGGAACGTGCAATTCCTGGACTGAGACAGGATAGGCAATGCTATTGGCTGGTATGTTAAGGTGCTCACTTAGAAGGTCATAAGTTGAAGTAGAACATGATTTGAGTTTGTTTAAGAATAGTTTTATATAGGATATGGACACATATTTGAAGGAGAAAGTGGATGTGGTGATATGTGACTGTTGGGCAGGGTTGGAATTAGGTATTAGGAAATCCTTGGTTAGGAACAATATACTATCTATGAAATAAATGTTGACTTCTATTGCAATTTCCACTGTTGAGTTATTGGGAGAGAGTTATGGTTGAAATATTGGCCAGGATGCAAGATTTCTTTAATGGCTGACCAGAATTTTTTTATGGTTTTGTTTAGCATTATTTTGAATGTTGTTATAGTATAGTATAGTTTTTGTCTTCATTTGAAGTTTTCAAGATAATGTGGTATTTTATATTTTTGCTGTTCTTTCCAAGCTTAGATCTTAAGAGTTAAAAGGCAATTGAACCAAGACTCACCTACTTTCCTAACTCCCCTTGACTTAACACCAAGAGTCTAAAATAATTTATATTGGTGCCAACATATAAATGGATTAGAATTTTACATGAGGGGTAAATGCTCTCCTTATACCTTCAGGGATTAGACTTTAATAATGATCTCAGGTCACTGCCTATAGTTTTGCAGGTTCTCTCAGGATCTGTAAGCTTTTATACACATGCACTGGTTTCCTTCCACCTCCCAAAAATATACAGGTTAAATAGCTACATTACATTCTCTGTATACATTCAGTTAGCTCATGGCATCAATGGAGAGTGTCTTGACTGTTCCTCAAATGACCAGTATTAAATAAATGGCCTTAGTACTGTAGGAGCTGACTGGGTGTAGAGGAAAGAAGAGGCTGTGCCTTCTTGCCTCATGAAAGGGGAGGGTAGGGCATGAATCTATGGATGCACACTTCCTTGCAATTTCCCCAGAGGATACTATTAGAATCCTATGAGGCACCTCTTACAAGGGGGGGGGGGATTAAGTGTAAGTTTATGGCACTATAAAAAGTAAATGTCAAGCCCATTCTATCTCACTGCATGGCTCCCTTGATGAAAGCTAACTGAACGTATGTGGGAAGTTACAGTTTGTAGTAAAAACTCCTAGCTTAACATTAATGATAACATTGACCCCAACAGCTGGATTTCACGCATAAGGGACTGAGTTGGCCAAAACAGAATGAGCCATGGGAATACCAGATGGTCAAGTACTGGTTCAGACCAATGAAATTACTACTGAACTAGGACTATCATCAATAAACATGCACTCGCATAAAACTATACATGCTAACACAGTCAGTTTTCATTCTAAGTATAAGAATGTATTATATGATGAATATTACAATTGTTTTTATCCTCTTCGTTGTTACGTAAAAAAGTCCAAGAAAGACTGATTTTTCTCATCCATTTTGTGCACAAAATTAAATAAGTAAATAAACAGTATAATTAACCTTCCACAATCCACCATGGAAAGTTATGGCTTAAAAATTCACAAAACTTGCTGTACTGCATGAACGACAACCACCTGAACAAAACCAGGAAAATTCTTTATTTTAAATGTTAAGCACTTTCATTCCTGTTGTTGGAACTTCATCAGAACATCAAAACATTAATAATCTAAAACAGAATTAAATTTAAATATACCATACTTAAAGTCACATGTTAAAAACAGTCCAATCAAAAAACATAAAATAATAAACAAATAAATAAATAAAGAATTGTCCTGGAGTCATTCAGATAGGCGTCATTCATGCACTACAGCAAGTTTTGTGGGTTTTGCAGTTTGTATGTTACTTGCTTTGGTTCCTGATGTGTTCAGTCATGACTTAACTCATAAAACAGGCAGGGATATAAAGATTCTAGCTAAAGAACAATTAAATGTCTCTTTCCTGAGTCATAAATATCTCTATATCAACACTACAGGTGTCTACATTTCTTTTAAGGAAAACCTAGGCCTACTAGTGGAACAATTGTCTAGCTAATGGAAAACACCCACTCCAAGGTCCTGTAACTTGATAAGTTCAAACAAAATGTGCCTGCTACCTCCATTGATAATATTTAACAATGTATTCTTTTCTGGGTTTTCTAACATCCCTTCTACCTCGGCAAAAGAACACATAAAGAGAGCCTGCCTACTGTCCAATGACATAAATGATTGCTATACAATATCTATCATGTGATCTTGGCCTACTCTTCAATCATATAACTAGTAATAACTCCATATCCATTATCTGGTCACAGTACTCTGCCATATGCAAACACCGATTCTTTAGAATTTGATGCCTAAAAATCCTTGGCCCTGCAAAGGACAACCATAAAATTTAGGCATTTATATCATTTACTTGAGTGATCATTTTAGCAAATACCTTTTGACTGAACCCTTTACATCGAACCTCCTATTTGTTGAAGTCTTCAGTTGTCGAAGTGCATTTTGTCAAATTATGTTTGTTGGCCAACACCCAAAACATATTATCCAGAGTAGCAAGTCCCACCTAAACCCTGCCCACCATTCAACAATCAAAGTTCATTAATATTCATACCAATGACAGCATGAATATTTATAGACTGTTTCTACTTTACCATTTTTATCAACATAGTCTGATTTAGAAATTGGTATATTTAATTTTCATGAGGTGTAGGGGTGAAGTCCCCTGCAAAAATGAAGGTTATAAAATGCTTACTATCTAGTTTTTAATTTTAAGGGTATGCCCACTTTTGAGTAGACCAGTCTACCCAGAAGTATAATCATATAAGGTGTAGGTTATTTTAAAATAAAAGTAATAGTAGTCTACATTATTTTTATATCATTAATTCTTTTTTTTTAAATATTAATTTTTATGTGTTAAAATAATGTATAGAGTTTTTAAGTGTTCCAGTTTTTAGGTGTAGTTTAATGAAGTCACCGTTTCAGTTTTGTTAGCGGGTCAGGTATGACGGTTTGATTTTATGTAGTTCGATATTTAAAGACTTTGATGAATAGGAGGTTCGATGTAAAGGCTTCAGTTTAAAAGGTATTCTGTAAAAATGATCATTCGAGTAAATGATATAGACCCAACTTTAGTGCATGAACTGCGAGACCACATATAATCTTTTTATAATCAGCTGTTCTATTTCCTGTAGCCTTTGTATTCTGATTATTATTATTATTATTATTGTTTTATGCTTGAAATTGTGTCAGTCTTTGAGATGTAGTTATTCTTAAGAAGTGATGTTTTCTTACTCTTAAATAAATGTAGGCAACCTCTACAAGTGAATAGGATAAAACATAGTGCAAGTTTTGCTTCCTATATCTTTTTTGTCTGTAGGTAGTGCTTACAGTTATACACTTGGCAAATTCTTCATGAATGTATCTCTAATTACAGTTCTATCTACTGACCCTTATCTTTAATTGCAGTCATATCAACTTACCCTTCCACAGCCACATCATTTGAATAAATATTAATAAAATAAATATTAAATAGTAAATATTTAAAAATTAAATAAATAATACTTACAATCAGGTAGCCGATACTTGTTTATCAGCTGTATATCTCATGCCTAGAGCTATAGTGGGCTCATCTAGTATCCCGTGATGTTTCCCAGTCTGATCTTTTACCCATACTATGGACCGCTATTTTTTTTTTTTTTTGCAAGTTGAAAATATGGAAGATCTGAAACCTTTCTAATAGTTGATATACAGTTTGTGTTTAGTTGCTTATATATATTTTAATGAAAGAAAGAGGGGTTCTCAAAGTCTAGTGTGATAAATAACTTCATAATTTGTAATATTTCATATAATTTAGTGTTTTATATTTCAGTGCTTCACTTTAAGTACAGAAAAATAAGTACTGTGATGATGATATCATTGGATTTGAAGACACCACTGTGCTATTAAATGTAAAAAAAAACAAACTGCAATCTCAACACAGAAAAGTGAACTAGCTCAATGATATTTGTAGTGGATATTATAGATTTCAACAGAACAACTCTCAGGTTTCTTCTGTCTGACAAAACACACCAACTGTGGCAATATCCCTGGAATACATGTGTTATCTGCCATTTTGTAATCCTATGCTGACTTCCTCCTTCTGAAATAGTCTCCATCTCCTAGATTAATTTACTCTTCATTTCCATCAATGTTTTCACTGTCAAGGCATTTTCCTGTGCCAGACATAACTGAGAAGGCGTTCTAATGCCAGTACTGACAAAACTATCCATGTTTTCCATGATCACCTGTAGATGAACAGTTTGATGCCATTATCATTACATAGTCTGGCAGGTCCAGGGCGGCACTGCCTTTAAGCTAATGTACAATCCTTGGGAATATAAATGTGTACTTACTTACTTCCCAGAAATTATATATAACTACTACATTTATGCCTTACATCCTTTTATTTCATTCTGTGCAACAGTCTGATTTCTGCTTGTTAGCTATTCAAGACAAACAATGTAAACTTTTCATGTGCAATTCAAAATGCTACAATCTGTGCCAATTCTTTGTGAGCATAAAAAAACATTTTCCAAGTCAAACTGTTCAAAGCTATGAAAACTATGGACTATCAGTAGCTTATTTTTATTTATTTATTTTTTAATAATCTGATTTTACTTAGAAACCCAGCTTCAAGATGTACCAGTATTTTATTCATGGCCATAACCATCTTTCAGCCATAGTATGAAGGGCTTGCAGTAGGAGCAGTTGGTGTTATACCTTAAGAGATTACATAAAACTCATTCCTTCACACTAAATAATGCAACAAAAATGTGACCTTTCTATGTCCATGACTTAATATACATCTAAAATGTAAATTACAATGGCACCTTAGAGTTTTTGCAAACCTGAAATGTCTCATGAATTCTTCCATAATGGAGACAGCATCATACTTCTGTGATAATGTTAACATGATCAAAAGTATGGCATACAGTTAGTTAACAGTTATTTCATACCAAGCATTAATAAATGTAAGAAATTATGTTTTTTCAGCTAGCTGATCATAGTCTGATATGGCTGTCAATGTCCATTATGCAGGTAACTATTCAAAGTCAGTTTGTAGAAAATTGATAAGAAAACGTCTATGTGGAAAGTCATTACTCACATATTCATCACATACTTTATCCATATTAGCTATCACAGAGAATCAGACAGCTGCATCTAAAGTATACCATTTATATATATCCACTACCTGTCAGAAAATATTAGCTGCACTATTTCTCTGCAGTTTCTAGACCAAGAACTTCAAACTTTTTCTCTCCTTTAGTGTAAGAGATAAAGGGCCATTTTTTCTTTTGATTGATGTATTCCCACAAGTAATACAATAAAGCCAGCTGTCATTAAAAGATGGGAGCAAACAAAAGTTTCAATATGTTGAAAAAATTATAACAATTGAGATATAAAACAGATTACAACAACGAAGATACATTTTATCATATTTTTTGTCATTGCTGTAGCTTTATTTTGTATTTATTCAAATTATTTCATGAGACAGTAACATACCTCTCAATTGTACCTCATTACAAGGAATGTACCTCATTTGGTGTCTTAAAAAACGTCATGTTCCTAGAAATTCCATATCGAAAGGCTTTGTCAGACATTCAGTGTTGAATTGTTTAACTGATATCCATGGTAAGTAGAAAAGAATCATGTTAATTCATTAAAATATCCTTTTCATAAGTAAAACCAGTATATTTTAACCATCCTATGACCTTCCTAGTTAAAGTAAGCTGTTAGCATGTATTCCACATTTCGCCCATTTGTTCCACATTAATAGGGCTAGTGTTTCTCATTTCAGAGATGGAGGTTGAGGTCTATGATCACCAAGGATTAAGATGGGTGGCCTTAGCACTTATCAGGAAAATCTCTGATTAGATGAAAGCATTTTTCTAAATGTTTACTAAATTTTGTTAAATAGCACAGATATGAAAAGAAAATACATGAAACAACAGAATGTACTAGGTCATAAATAATTATGAAGTTTCTTGGCAACAATCATTATCAGTAAAATAATCCATGCTAATTTTGTTAAAACATTTACAGACAAAAATCTGTATGGTGTGTGTGTGTGTGTGTGTGTGTGTGTGTGTGTGTGTGTGTGTGTGTGTGTGTGTGTGTGTGTGTGTGTGTGTGTGTGTGTGTGTGTGTGTGTGTGTGTGTGTGTGTGTGTGTGTGTGTGTGTGTGTGTGTGTGTGTGTGTGTGTGTGTGTGTGTGTGTGTGTGTGTGTGTGTGTGTGTGTGTGTGTGTGTGTGTGTGTGTGTGTGTGTGTGTGTGTGTGTGTGTGTGTGTGTGTGTGTGTGTGTGTGTGTGTATGTGTGTGTTTGCGTGTGTGTGTGTGTGTGTGTGTGTGTGTGTGTGTGTGTGTGTGTGTGTGTGTGCGTGTGTGTGTGTGTGTGTGTGTGTGTGTGTGTGTGTGTGTGTGTGCGTGTATATGTGTGTGCATGTGTGTGTATATCGATAGCTATCTGTTTAGTTCCCAAAACAGATGGTTGCCATGCATGTGAGACTGCACAATATTCAGGAAAGGATAATATTCCCTTTCCCCAATATTCTGCAATCTCCGAGTTAGTGTATATAATTAGCATGTGTGTAGGGAGTGCAGAGGAATTGCAGCCAAACAAAAATGTTTTTTTTTTTGCTTTATTTTTAAATGTTTTATTTTGCATGCACTGAGGCTGTTGTTCCGTACACGAGTAGCTGTTTGTTGTTTCCAAAATAAACATTTTCTGGTTGTCAATGTGAATGTCAACTTTTGGGTCATTCAGTCAAAATCAGTAGACCAATACATATACAAACACATGTGCGCACACACACACACACACACACACACACACACACACATATATATATATATATATATATATATATATATATATATATATATATATATATATCAACTTTTGAGTCATTCAGTCAAAATCAGTAGACCAATACATATACAAACACATGTGTGCACACACACACACACACACACACACACACACACACATATATATATATATATATATATATATATATATATAAATATAGGGAGAGCGCCAGCGAGATATATACACATACACATATCTCACATATAACACACACAGACATCTTTCTATCTATACATCCATATAGATAGATATAGGTAGATAGAGATATAGATAGCTAGAAAGATGGATACATTATTATCTCATGAAAGGGAGAAAATTGAAAAAAGAAAATCACAAACCACTGAATGACCCATAAAACTGTATCATAAAACATTGAATGCTTCTCTTCCATTAAAAAAAAAACTGTATTAGTAAATCCTAGATAAAAAATGAAATCAAATGTCATCTTGGTCATGCTATCTTTAGGTATAAGGATTTTAGTAATATAATGTGTAGAGATAGGGGCAGATGTTGGGTTAGGGTAACAGTTAGGGTTACAAAACATCAGTAAGATGGTTCTGGGTACCTTATCATCTTACTCATGTGTATTGCTTGTAGGGAAGATGTAATCAATTCCAGAAGAAAGGAAAAAAAAAATTTCTTGCTTAAGTAAACCTCCTTAGGACTGCTGGAACACAAAGAAAAATGCCTTAACTAATCTCTACAAACATGAACATGAGAGTCTTTTAGACTTCTACTATTTGTTTTCTTTTGAGGGTAATGTAGAATTACATCCACCTCTCCATATAATAATATCATTTGTCTCAAGTCAGATTTATATTATATTATATAGTTGTTTCAAAACTCACTGTGTATATATACACATTAATCAGCCTCCAAAGAAAAAATATGCAAATATTACATGGTGCAATGGTTAGCATTGTTGCCTCACAGCAAGAGGCCCCCGATTCAATTCTTGGCTGGGGTGCCTTCTGTGCAGTCTGCATGGTCTCAGTGCATTTCTGTGGGTTTCTATTGGGTAGTCCGATTTCCTCCCACCTTCCAAAGACATGCATCTGGAGCTTTTCTCCCCGGGCCTCCACAGAAAATGGGCTCTGTCCCAGTCAGACATTTCCGGTAAACAAATGTTAAATAAATAAATTAAATAAATCTAGCCCTACCTGTCTCAATAATATTAGGGTTTATATCACTTAATCAAATCTTACCTGTCTCAATAATATTAAGGTTTATATCACTTAATCAAATCTTACATCTTAATCGAATTCTCAAGTAAGACAATAGACTTTTAATCAAAGTTTTTCCTGGGTCAAGCCAACGGTTAGCCACCATATGGAATTTGCCCTTTTCCCCACTGTAGTGTGATCTCAAAGTTGGTATATTTAGTTAAGGGAGGTGTGGTGATGAAGTTCCCAAACTGTATAGGCTTTAAATTTTCTGATTTTTTCTGCGGTGACTAAGGTGGCCTACCATTGGTTTGCCCTAGGAAAATCTTTGATTAAAAAGTCAATTTGCTTATTTGAGAATTCAATTAAAAGGTGTTCAGCGAAGAGGGATTTGATGATGTGAGATTCGATTAATTGATATAGACCCATAATATTATAATGTATAACGGTGATATATAGATTAAATACGAACATTACCATACCATAAAAAGTGTCAGTATTATGTGACTAAGGTCACTTGCCTCCTAAGAAAACTGCAGTACATTCTTGCTATGCATAAGCAACCCATCCTAATATCTGGCAAGAAACAATTGCAATGTAAGTGCTTCAACCATTTTAACATTCTCGATCGTCTAATTGAAAACATCCAGCTTCAGTTTATCGTTATGCTTAGCTTTTTGTTTATATTCCTGCTTAGCTTTACCTACTTTTTGAAACTGAGTAATATCTAAAGAAGCATCACTATTCTATACTTTATTTGAACTATTATCATCTTCAGAAACTAGAGTAGAATTGATATCCTCTGAAATCGTGTCTTTAGACTTCTTTGCAAAAGACTCATTCTTCTGCTGACAGGAGCTTGAAGAAAGGAAGAGTCTTCTTTTCCTGGATCTAATGAAGCAGAAAGTCCTATAACATCTTTGCTAACAATATTACTCTCAAGACAATCTACTAAAATGTTCTTCACTTCCACAGTGCATATATGTTTTATCACAGTTCGCACCATTATGGACACATTCAATACAATGTAAATCAGGGCAGTTTCAATGAACATATCCTATTGTTCTACACAGGAAAACAACATTTCAGCTGGCCAGTATAATGGATGATGCAGCAACTATTTTTATCATACAACTGATTTGTAACATTTGGTAGATGACCATTTATAGCAAGCAATATAATTTTACCTTCCCAACCCCTAGTCCAAAGTCCCACAGCATCTAAAATTTGAGATAAGGGCAATCGTACCATGCAATATTTCTGTTGTTCAGTTCTCACACCAATTTCCAGTAGTAAAGATTCTCTTTCCCAAATATGAATCATATTCAGTTTATTTAAATGCATGCCACATACTTGAAACAGCAGCAATGGTGCCAGAATAGATTTAGTAGCATTTACATGTAAAATTTGATGTAAAGTAGATTCTGATTCCAAATTTAATTCATAAATATACTCTCATTTGAAATGGATTAGAGCTATCATCATGTCAAAATCTGTATGCATCCGTGGGGCTCCTCTCTCCTGTAAAATGAAATCTACATAAAAAAACAATTTTGGTCTATCGAGTGGGCTTGTTTCTGTGGGTTTTCCATAGTTCATTGACTGCATACGTCATCAGGAAATATGTTAGCTTGTTCCATCTACACAACAGGAACTTCCAAATTCAAAATAGTAGAATAAACCATTACCTAGCCACTTGAGGAGTCTATTGCCAGATGAACTGTGAACTGACTTGACTCTTTCTCACCACCAGTGGTGTCCTCATGTTTTCTGTGTACCATATCTGACCACAAAGTATCAATCTTATCCTTATCAGCTGGTAAATCATCCATAAGCAACAATTGTGGTATAATCAAACTACCAGCTTCCTACAGTTACAAAAGCAGTACTTGTTTGTTGTACCTTCATAATCAGCAAAAGTACTATTCAATCTCACTGTTGAAGTATTGTATTCAATGTCACCAACAGGTGAGAAATAAGGAAGTTCTCCAATGTCTTGGCCAAATTTCCCTTAGTAGTAGAAATATTGCTTCTCTGTAAAGGCACCACTAGCCATGTAGGGCTAACACAGTCAACAAAGGATACATAAACAAAATAAATAAAGAAAGAAAATAACTTTTGTTAAGTTTGCGTAGTGAGGAACCTGCTTAAAAAACATTCCAGACATATTTCTTTGTTGCAACATGTCACCAGAGAATCCTTGGAATGAGAACGGTTAGAAGGGAAAGGATGCCTGTGGAGCAAAAAGACAAAATGAGAGACAATGAAGAGGAAGAAGAAAAAGATGTCTGGGCAATACTGGTAAAGAAGAAAGGACATGGCAGGAAACTGAATTTCTAAGATGACTGAGGATTAAATAAAGAAAATGATGTAGAAGTTTCATGTTAATCAATTAGATCCAGTATGTCAGACAGAATGTAAAATAACAATAGCAGGAATTAGAACCATCCAACAATTCCAGTAGTTCAGATGATGAGAATAACTCAAGCCCCAAATGTTGTAAACATAACAATAGCAGATAATTCTGAAATAGAATAAAATAGTGCTGAAGAAAGGAAGGTTCATAAAATAAGTGCACAACATGGAACATAAGTAATGTAAACACTGATTTAATGTGAATAGTATGAAAAATGAAGAAAAATAATATCCTATGGGCAATGGACTTGGACCTACTTTATGGTATGACACTACAATGATGGGTTTATTTTGTTATATTTTTAAGAAAGGGAACTGAGTATTCTTCACAACCATCAGAAAATGTACATAATGCAGTATTAAATGCTTCGAAAAATAAATGTTATTTTCAACTTCATATTCCATCAAATAAATTGAAGGCAATTTCTATTTAGTAACTATCAATGCATATTTATAACAGCTTTCATTATATCAAAGCATGTGATCATACCTCTCAACCTCTTAGGGCAAGAAATCTGGACAGAGAAGACAATATCAGGTTTTGTATTAACATACATTTTCTGAAGGATTTGAAACATGAAACTCAAATATCTGTTATTATTTGGTGACTTCAGCCCTTAGTGATTTGCCTTGAAATCACAAATTATAGGATGAATCAACCAAAAATCCGAGCCAAAAATCTGGACAGTTGAGATATATGCATGCAATGATTTTTTACAATAAACACTACTATCTACTTCATATTCCACCAAGTGAATTGACTGCATTCTCTGTCTAGTCATGGTCAAAGACTACTTTATAACAATTTACACTGTAGCCAAAACATTCAATAATTCTTACAACAATAATCACATCGCCACAGTAGTCAGGAAATCCTTCTACGTGGCAAACCTCATCACAAAAGGTTTCTCATCCAGGAAAAAATAGGTCATTGTTTCCCCTCTACTCGTCACTCATTAGACCAATTATAGAGTACAACGCCCCTTTTGGTATGTACCTCACAAGACATCTACAACAACTGCAAAGACCACAGAAATACCTCACAAAGAGTATTACCAGCCTCAAACAGATGCCCTATGCAGGCCATCTTAAAAAACTCCAGCTTTACTCCATCACATATCACCTATTCAGAGGCGAACTCTGCCTAACATACAAAGCTTTGTCAAAGCCAAAGCTGTTGGACATGCCTCACTTAAAGAAATTCCAATCCCTCCAAGCTACATGCTCTAGGGACCTAAACCTTGCACTACAATAAACAGTACATGCTGGAGGGATAGATTCCTGTCCCAGAGACTTCCCATACTCTGGAACAAACTACCTATCTATAGCAAACAAAGCTCCTCATTAGCACTCTTCAAGAAAAATCTTGATGATTGGATGAGAAATAGGAAATTCACCCTGGGGATCACTTCTGTGGCTCTGCTCGACAGGGGCGCAGGAAAATAATTTTCTTGGGTGGTGAAAGTCAGGGTACCGTTTTGGCTAGACTTATATAGGCCCTAGGGCCAATAGCTTAGTACCTACCTATGAATAAGCATTTGTTTCACTTCATATTCCACCAAATGAATTGACTACATTTTCTGTCTAGTCATGGTCAAAGACTACTGTAGATCAATATGTATGTTTGCCTTTAAGAAGCTTTCCAGGGGCTTGCACAACTGTATAAATACTGAGCATGTGTGAGCTGGACTGCCATTTTGTGGTAAACTATTGAGATGCAAGCATGCATGTCTGTGTAGTCTGTCAGTTAATCAGTTTGTTTATATTGTGTACTGCTGTTATCCATCCTGATGTGTTTCTGTGTAATAAAGCATATAAACAAACTACCCTGCCTATTTGTCTTCAATTGTAAACCAAGCCGAGTGACAACTACTTTATTACAATTTTCACTGTAGTCAAAAAATGCAATAATTCTTACAATAGGCATTTTTTCATTTCACATTGCACCAGAAGAATTGACATGTTATATGTTGCCACATTCAAAGACAATATTGTAACAATTTTTGCTGCATTCTAAACATGCAGCAGTTCTCTGTTTCTGCTACAGTACTACATTTGCTCTTTCACTGAAATGCCGACTTCTCCCCCTCATTCCCTCCTTTCCCGTTTCTCTACATGTTCTTCTCAGGTTTTTATTAGTTTTTGCTTGAGTCTGTTGTTAATTTCACATTGCATGAATAGTAGTACATAGCTCTACATTACACTTTCTAGTCAGACATTCCAGTTAATAAAAAAGTTCAGCTTCCAAAACACCTGCTCTCAGCCTGCTCTTAATATAAGTTGTCATTTACACTGAGAAAAGATCTTTGGAATTGGGGTCAATTGTGTGTTATTCCCAGACTTGGAGCTAAAGCTTCCTATTTGTACACCAAATGTGGTTTGGAACAAACTAATTTGTCTAGAGCCACTTTAGGTGGCTACATTAATTAAGGGTAGGGTAAGAAAGAGGAGTTTACTGGAGGGGAAAATAGTCTGGAGAGGGGGTTGTAGGGGAAGAATGGAGAGTTTGTGTGGAGTAATGGTTAAGAAAAGGTTAACTTAGAGGGAAGAGGATTGGGGGAGGAAATAAGGTAAAAGTAATAGTGATTTAAGGAATTTATGTGAGAGTAATAAAGTTGGAAGATTAGTTTTTCATGTAAACTTGCAGCCCGGGTTGCCCCTTTTTTTATTACATGAAACAAATTAGCTTATTTCATATGTGGATTGGTTGGGGCAGAAAAGGGAGGCAAGCTTGCCCTCTTCTGATCCCCTTCTGGTGTTGTGTTGAATTTGGAAAGGAGATTGCTTTGCTATGGAAGTGAGTGGTGGCACGCTACTTCTTATAAGTAAGAATAAGTGAGTGGTTGAGGCAATACTGCTTACTTTTGAATAGGGTGAGCGGGATACACTGCCCTGTTAAATTGCTACATAGATGTTATGCTAATATTGTGATTAATATGTTATGTGAGATCAACTGATTTGTGATTAAGAATGTTTTAATAAAGTTGTGATTAAAATGTTGTTCAATAAAATGTCATCATATGCTATTTCAGTGTGGTGTTTTTTATTGAAAGTGATCTGGACAAATGTAATAAATTCCACATAATTTTTTAACATTCTCATTCTTAACAATGATTTAAGACTATGGATTTCATTTTGTCTTAATACAGTGATGGCATTTATGCAGATTGATAATAATAGTCACTTTTCTGTTTATTTACTTATTTATTCGATTAAGTTTGTTCCTCTTTCATCATCCAACTTGAGTAGAAAAGACAGAAAATTAAACTTGTAAGTAGAGGAGATAAAAATCATAGGTTTTAGCAAAGAATGTTTCACATCTGATTTCAGTAGTACATCATGCCTCCATTTGTGTATGCTGAGTGTGAATTTGCATGCAGTTCTGGATTGTTAGAAAGTATTAGAGCAGGAAGATCAGCCTGGGAAATTACATTTCTCAGTGTGTGAGAGAAGTTTTATATCTATAGATTTACTTAGATAGATTGAGTATATGAAAATAGGGGTATTTCATCACCAAATAAACTGGCACAAGTACAGTGACAGTGGTTGAAAGTGCACAAAAGCAACAGTGGTATTTTTTTGAATATGAGAAAGAATAGAAATATTAAACTTTTAACTGATCTGTTTCTAGATAAGATGGTTTAAACTCCTCAGGCTTCAACCTCTGAATTTATGAAGCATCTTAGCCTACTTCTGACTAATAATATTACTGTAAATTATAATTTTAATGTAACAAGAATATCCACTTTGTTTGTTTCAAGGTTTATCTACCAGTCAGAGACAATTGTCTTAAAAAATATTCAGTCAAAGCCTGGATTTCTTTTTTATTAAATGGAAAGACAGCTAGAAACAAAAATGTGACATTTCTAGTTTATGACAGATATAAATTATTCATGCATTTTCCCATTAAGCCATCTTATGTAACAAATTGATTTTTCATTCTTAGAAACTAAGCAAGACTATGGAAAACATTTCAAATTGTCTATTATTGGGGTGGTCTAGGACTTGTACTTAACAAGAAAAAATGTAGTATAACATGTTTACTCAAAACATCATGAAAAGATGCCTAATCAAAGGATGGCATAAACGTACATCTGAGATAGCTTAGAATGTATATCATTCATCATCACATATTAAAATATTTTGAGCAGAATTACTTAACTCCAGAATAATGTGTCCAATATTTTATTTCATTACCACAATCACTTAAAATTATTACCAAAGTAGTCTATGAGAGCTCTATATACTTGTCTGGAAGTGGTTATAGTAATATGGTAAAACTGTAAATCTCATATAATTCTGAATTGCTGTAGGTGTATAGTAATTAAATGAAACAGTGGGTTATAAAAGCATGTAGCACAAGAAAAGACTTAAAGAAGTGGATGGATGGATGGATGGATATGGATGGATAGATGGATGGATGAATTGATGAATCAATTACTGAATAAATAAATGAATGAAGGAATTACTCAATGAAAGAATGAATGAATCAATAATTGATCAATGGAATAAGCAATTGCCTTTTTCTGATTTCAGGTCCCCGAGTTCAGTACGAGAAGATTGGGAGTCATGTGACCCTTCATTGCGGAATATTACCCAATACATCTGCAGTTACTTGGAAAGTAAATGGATCAGATGTTGAAGATGCAATAAGGGAAGGGCCTATACTTTCTCTAAAAGTTGTTGACTTATCACACAGTGGACTCTACAGTTGCTTTGATGATAGCACAGATGAACTCAAAGACCAAATATCACTACGAACTGGCAGTAAGTTACAAAGTTTCTGGTTTACATTACTCTGTTTAGATTACATTTCAGACATATTGAATATTAAACTGTTCAAAACAGAAACATTCAATTTAAGAAGCAGTAAAGAACTGAATTTAATCAAGGATTTTTTTTTTTTTTGTTAGGCAATCAGTTTGTCCCGTATTTACTTTAAAGAACTTAAATTAAAAGAAATGTTTTTGGACAGTGCATTGCACTAAAGGACTGATAAGGGCTTATTTTAACTGCTATTCTAAGTTACAGGCATAGTGCTAGTAGCTTGTTGGTAAGCTATAATGATTAGTTTAATAAAGTACTGTACTTGTGTATGTATGTCTATTTATTAAAATATGTGATTAGCAATGGGCATTCCATTGTGTTCAGAGGCACTGCTGAAGGGTATGTGCAAATAAACAGTCTGGATAAAATCTATTGCTGTGTGGAACCAGAAATGCATAACTAATCTTCTTTCTTGAAGTTTAATACTGAATACTTAGTTATTGCAACAGTCCTTAACTGACATGTACTATGAACTTACAGAAGTCAAATATTTGCTATTAGAAGATGGTGTAAGAAGCCTGGTATTAGATGATTGCATGTGTTGAATATATCCTTGCAACAAGGGCAGAAGATACAATTTGAAAAATAAGGTCACCAACTATAACAGCAATTTACATTTACATCAGCATGTTTCATCACTCCGAATCTTTGGTTCAACATTGTAAGGTTGCTGTATAATTGTAAGGTTAAATATATTTGATCTTTGTAATCATTCAATGTCTAGTTTCAGAAGTATTATTACATTAAACATTTAGAATAAAAAAACATGTAAGACATAGTAAATGCAATGATATTTACTTATAAAAGCTCATTTGTGTATTTTTATTCACATTGACTTAAAGGTAATCAATAAAATATTATTGCATAGTCTATTTTATTAAAGGAAATGCACCATTCCATTTTGAAACCTATTTATATGTTCAGACACTCATTCAGTTGATAATTATCAGCATTAATAATCTGATTCAATTGTCTCTCATTACTGCCACTATAATTTTAAGCCTTATAAATCATTAACTTGTGATGTTCATCACATTGATAACTGTAGCAGTAGCCTTATTAATATGGGTTATATCCTGCCAAGAATATAGTAACAGTCGGACAGCTTCCAAAGCTTCAGTGCACCTTCTAAGCTCCAAGTCTGTCAGGCAGCTTGAGCTGAAATGAGTAAAACACAAGTTTTGGTATGAAACTTTACTGCTGCCAAAGACGACCCTCATCTGAGGATTTTGACAATAAATGACTAGCTCATTCCTTTGCTGGGCAGATAAGTTCCATTTGGGAAAAAAATCAATTTTCTTAAATTTAATGATGTTTTATTACTTTTCTTATTTTAAAGATAGGAGTGTTATGTTTTAATGGACTGTTTTGAGAGACTGTAACATACTTTTAAATGGAACACTCATATTTTCTGTCAGTTTAAAGTAGTTTAAAGAAATTGAAGACATATTTTCTGTGGAGAAATTGTGTTTATTTTTTCCTTGGGGCTGCCATAGTGTCTGCAAGTGATTTTTAATGTGTTTTTTTCCGAACAAAAATAAGTAACCTTTGTGAACTGGTAGTTTTACCAGCATATGCTGCTTGTCTTCCTCAGGAAAGAAGCACCATTTCTGGCCTGACCTTGGAACACACTACCGGTCACACATTTATTCCTTCTTTCAGCCACAAAAAGAAAAAAGTTAAGAAGGCAGCCTGTGACACTACAGCAAGCTAGCAATTTGCATCAACAAGAGGCAGGTGACTCTGCTGTGGTCTTTTGTTGTATCTCAGACCACTCATCTTTTTCCCTGGATCTCTCTGGTGTGGCACCTACAGCCACTATGATCCAGGGGTTAGCCACGTCCTCTGTGGCTGTTGGAGTCCTCTCAGTGGGCAAAGGAGAGCCACTCTTGTCAATCCTGGGAGAGAAAACAGGGAAAATGTTCAAGTTTTGCTAGAATGCTGTAGCCATCCCTAGGGAAGCAGTTGCTGCATTTAGTAACACAATGTGTCCCATTTTCCTGTCAACAAGAAACAGAAAATCAAGCATTTATCTACTCCTCCTCAATATTTTTAGACAGAAGTAGTTTGCTGGTCTGGATCAGGGTTTAATTTGGACTATTGATCCTTCTAGTAAAGTATTTCCTGGTAAAAGAAAGAGGGATTCCTTATATCTTGAAGAGATACAATATTCTGAATCTGAAAAGGAAGATAAATGGAAGGATTCAGAGTTTTTTCCTCAATTTTCTGATTCAGACTTACAGGACAACTTAGCTTCTAATTCTCTGTATGGAGATTTCTTTTTCTCTGAGACTTTAAATAGAATGTGCCAGTGTTTTCAGTGGGACAACACTGAGGTTTCTCAGTCCCTCAGAAAATACAAGTTGTTACAGAAGGATTTTCTGTAATGTATACCCATTCCTCCTGTTCTGTCAGATTTAGAGGGTGTGTGTGTGTGTGTGCGTGTCTGTGTGTGTGTGTGTGTGTGTGTGTGTGTGTGTGTGTGTGTGTGTGTTACTGTCGGCGATTTCCTTTTTAGTGAGCCAGCTGCCCCTAAAAAGGCAAAAAGGATGTATAAAATTCCTCAATATTTTAAAAATTTATGCAATACAAAACCTGACCCAGTAGCTATAGCCTTAGTTGATCCCACTGCCAAGTACTTATTCCATTCTAATCCTACTCTTTCTGATAAGGATGGGAAATTATTGATAGGTATGGGAAAAAGGAATATACTTCTGCAACATTTGTTTTCAAAATTTTGAACTGCCAGGTTCATATGTTAAAGTTTATTCTGACAAATTGTGAAATTATGAGGTATGTTTTATCTGAACTTTTCTTCTTGTGAAGAAAATCTGCTTTAAATAACTTAGTTTCTTCTTTATCACAGACCAATAGTCATTGTTTGCAGTGTGCTTGACTCTGCGGATACTTCCTTCATGGCTATGACCACTGGTACTGTTTTAAGGAGGTTTGCAAGGCTGCATTCTCAGAACCTTCCAGACAATGTTAAAAATGAGATTTTAAATTCACCCATGGGTAGAGATTTCATTGTTGGCCCCTCTGCTGAAGAGGTGAACAAAAAGTATGATGACAGGGGAAAGCTGATCCAGGGAATCCAAACTGTCGAAGGGATTTTCCTTGTCTTCTTCCATTTTGAGAGAAAACAGAATAAAAAGTCACAACAGAATTTAGATATACCGACATTTAAGAAGGAATGTCAAGGGAGTTCCAATTAGAGCTCATTGCAGGCTACAGGGTATCCACATTTTTTTCATATTTAGATGATTTACTTATCTTTGCAAGCTTTTTTATTCCAAGTGTCAAGAATCTCTCTCTGTCTCTCTTGGGTGAAACTTGAAAAGGGGGTCCTCTAACATTTACTTCATATGTAGGAAGTTTCTCAGGTTGAACTTTTGCCTCCTCTTTGAATGATCAACTGGCAGTTATCTGTCCCAGGACTGTAAAAGACCTGGGAGAAAGATGCCTTTTCTTTTGATTGGATAGGAATGTTCCTGTATGCTTTTCCACCCTTTCCACCAACATGTAGGGTACTTCTAAAAATTCACTAGGAATCCTCCAAGATCATTATGGTGACTCACATCTGGTCTCAGCAACTGTGGTTCTCCCTTCTTTCAGAAATGGCCAGGGGCAATTACCACATGCTTCCTCAAATAAAGGATCTGCTCACACAAGAACAGGCATGCTTAATACTCTCCATCAATCATTTTCAATTGACTGCTTGGATGATAAGGTCTTAATTCCTTTTAGGAACCTGTTTACGGAGGACATGCAACAGGTACTAATGGAGGCTAGAAAGTCGGTTTCTAGAAAATCATATATTAGCAAATGGAAAAGATTTTCTAGGTGATGCCAACAGCATAACAAGCACCCATCCCATCCCAAGTGTTCTGACATTTCTCTGGTTTTACAATATTTGTGCAAGTTACTATCCTATGGCCTTTCTTGCCCCAATATCAAGGTGCATTTATTAGTCATTTCAGCATGTCTGCCCATAGCTCCTCCTCTTTCGAGGCAGTCTCATGTCAAAACATTCTTGAAAGAGATTTTACATAAAAAAAAATATCAAGTAAACTGGTGGTCCCGCTTTAAGATCTTAATTTTGTGTTAGAGAAGCTAAGACTTGATCCATTTGAACCTCCTAGTCTGGCCGACTTGATGTTCTTAACCTAGAAAACAAATGTACTGATTACTCTGACCTCTGCAAGAAGGGTATCTGAGTTGCACACTGTTATGGAGAGTCAACCCTACCTAATTTTCCATAGGGCAGGGTTTCTTTGATAACGAATCCTTCCTTTATACCTAAACTGGTACCCAAGTTTACTTTAAGTGAAACTATCCATCTCCCCATTTTCTTCACTGAATCTAAAAATGAGGGAAAACAGATACTCCATACCTTGGATGTCCACAGACAAATTGGGTATTATATTGGCAGAACTGTATCTCTCAAATTTTCAGAACAATTGTTAATTTCTTGTGAAGCTGAAAAGAAGGGACAACCTATGTCAAAACAGACTATTTCCAAACAGTTATATCTAAGGCTATTACCTTTTGTTATGATCACCATAACAGATCTATTCCAGGCAGGGTCAAGGCCCTCTCCACTACGTCCTTGGCTGTATCTATAGCTTCTTGGAAAGCGTTGGATTCTAAAAATATTCTAGATGCTGCTAATTTGATATTGGGACATACTTTTACAAAGCTCCATAAGCAGGTTCCCTTCTCTAAGTCTAGATCAAGCTTTGCTAGGGGCATTTTCCAGGGATTTCTGGACTCTTTGCCCTCCACCTCCCAAATGCAGTTAGCAATGGTTATATACTCAAATAGCTATGGCTACTACAGCAGTGACCAATACGATGAACATAGTACAGTTGTGCAAGCTGAACTTACCTTAATAGTAGATGTTTATAGGTTCATAGGTCGGTACTAAGCTATCAGCCCTAGGGCCTATACAAGCCTAGCCATAACAATTCCCTGGATGTTTCTTCCCACAATATTTACTTCCCTGGACCCCTGTCTAGCAGGGTGACTGACATGATCCCTGGGGTGAATTTTCTATCTCCCATCCAATCGTCAAGGTTCCTTTTGAAGAGGGCCAAGGAGGCGCTCTGCTTGACATGTATGGGCAGTTTATTCCAGAGTATGGGGAGTCTGTCAGTCAGGAACCTATCCCTCCAACATGTTTTGTTCATTGTGATGACATGGTTTAGATCCTGGAGCGTGTGTTTCTGAGGGATTTCTTTAAATGGAATATGTCCAACAGCTCAGTGTTTGACATGGCCTTGTATGTTAAGCAGAAATAACCTCTGAGTAGACGATACACCACAGAGTATAGCTGGTGCTTTTTTAGATGGTCAGAATAGAGCAGCTGCTTTAGGCCTGTGATTCTTTTAGTGAGATATTTCTGTGGCCTTTCCAGCTGTTGCAGATGTTTTGTGAGGTACATACCAAATGGGGCATTGTACTCTATAATGGGTCTAATGAGGGATGAGTACAGTGGGAAAATGGACCTCTTTTTTCTGGATGAAAAGCCCTTAGTGATGAGGAGTGCCACATAGAAAGATTTCCTGACTGTTGTGGCAATGTGGTTATCAAAGGTGAGACCACTGTCCACCTGTGTCCCTAAGTCTCTCATCACACTTTCGGTGTTTAGTGTACTGCCACCAATGTGGTAATTCATGGGTACATGTTTTTGTCCAAAGGGGATAACTATACATTTCTTGGCATTAAGCTTGAGCCCATGGCTCTGGCACCAAGCATCTGTTTCTGTAAGGCCCTTTTGTAGAATATCCACATCATTTGGGGATTCAATAATGGCTCCCAATTTGCAGTCATCTGTGAACTTTGTTAGCCAGAGTCCCTTAGTGTTGGCCTGTACTTCAAAGAAGTAGATGCCAAACAAGAGTGGTCCCAGGACTGAACCCTGAAGTATCCACTTGCCACTTGTCTGGAGCTGGATTTGGAGTTGGCTACTTTTACAGCCTGGATTCTGTCAGTAAGCCAGTTGGCAACCTATCAAGTGACGTAGGGATTTATGCCCAGCTTAGTAACTTTATCTATGATTCCAGAGTGGCGGATGGTGTCGAATGCCTTGGAAAGTCCAGATAGGCTGTGTGGACCACCTTACCCTTGTGCACAGCTCTGGAGACTGATTTGAAGAAGTCAATCAGGTTCAGGAGACAAGCTCGGACTTTCATGAACTCAAACTGGGTGGGGTCCAGTGTTTGAAGGTGGCCAATGTCTTTGTTTATAAGTTCCATGATAATGCCTTCCATGCCCTTGCAGATCAGGCTCATCAGACTGATGGGACGGTAGTTCCTGGGATCCAAGATGGATCCCCCCTTTGGGGTGGGATAACTGTAGCTGTGTGCCACTCAGTGGGCATGAAGCCTGAGGTGAGACTATGATTAAACATGACACTTAGGTGAGGTGCCAGTTCAATTTGTAGTTCATGTAGTACACAGCCTGGGATGTCATCTGGTCCCATGGATGCTGTATTCTTAGCTTTGGAGAGTGTAGTTTCTACCTGTGTGGCCATGATTACCGGAATTTGGCAATCTTTTGGTATTGAGATGGGCCCCTTAGGGGGTGAGAGGGGGGTGAAATTGGCACTAAATCAATCTGCCAGGATATTGGCAATATCATTGGGATCAGTATATTTAATGCTATTCTGTTGTAGCTCCGAGCAGATCTGAGCATTGCCATTTAGATTCTTGACATAACTATAGAGTGCCTTGTGGTTGTCTTTGGAATCTTTGGCAATTTTATTTTCGTAACTAGCTTTGGAGGATTTTATGAGGGATCTCAACTTCTTACTGAGGCTGGTAATAGAGTTTTTTTGCATCATGGGATTTTACTCTTTTCTGCAGCAGTTTCATCCTTCTGTTGTATAGTTTTTTTTATGGCAGGGGGCCACCAGATTGACTTCCTTTTTTGGAGGAGAGCATCTTTGTTCTATTTGGGATGGCATGATTCATGCACAAGTGGATGTGCTCATACAGTGTCTTAGTGCAGGATTCAGCAGTCAAACTTTCAGCTCCCATCTGCATGGGTGTCATGAAGTTTGTCACTTTTGACTTGAGTAGCATGAAGCTGGCTTTGGAGAAGTTTTTTTACAGAGGTTTCCTTACTGGGAGGTGGGGGTGGGATGTGGATGTCAAGGGTGATCTGCTTGTGGTCAGACCTGACCAATAAGTGGGTGACCACTGGTTTGAAGCATCTATCTCCCATATTGGTAATGAACAGGCCGAGGATATTGGAACCCCTGGAGGGGCAATAGATTAGTTGTTCCAGAGCATTGGAATTTATGAATTCCAAGAACCGTTGGGAAAAGGTGTTGGTACCGGAGTAGTTTTCCCAGTAAATGGCAGGGTAGTTGAAATCACCCAGTATTAGGGTGTTTGGTTGTATTTTAATATTTTTCAGTATGTTTAGAAAGGTGTAGTAAGAATCTTGAGGCATGGTGGGGGATCTGTAGCAAGCTACAATTTTGATTGCAGTCTTCCCTTTTGTTAGTTGCACCTGGAGAATTTCAGATGCATTGTGTTGGGCAACTAGCCTGGAGGTGTGAATATCCTTGGTGAATATGGACACTCCTCCACCTTTAGTGTTTCGGTCTTGATTTGTTGGCTGAAAAGTGTGGTAAGAGTTGTAGCCTGGTATTGCAGGGGTGCTTTCTGAAGCTTTGAACCAGGTCTCAGTTACTGCACAGATATCGATGTTCTCCATTTTTAGGAGTGCCTCGAATGAGTGCATTTTGAGGTTTAGACTTGTAGCATTACCTTCAGAGTTTGCATGCTTATATCTGTTATGGTGGTGGTTTTGTCCTTTGAACTTTGCCTAAAAAAAGGCACTATAGGGCTGGCAAGAGCTTTAGTCAGTAACCTGAATCCCAGGGGTGAAATGTGCAGACCATCTCTGGCAAAGCATCATGTTTTGTCGATCATGTCTTCCCCTTTGAATGACACCAGAAGCTTAGCCAATTGTTGAAGTCAATTATTTTGTCCTTATATTGTGGTATCATACTGGGTGAAGGCAGGATGCTACTCAGGGCGGGGGTCATACCTGATGAATGATCACTGCTGCAGTAATTGTTCCCTGTCTCCACCCACTTTGTTTTCTGGTGAGCTTTGTATGCCAGGGAGTGGACACATATGGTTTGTTGTTTCTAGCATAGTCTTATCAGGGCCTAGCCGTCCTCTTTCTGCTGGCAGAAAATCTGAAGTGCTTTACACCCAAACTTGTCTTTTAGTCAGCTCAGCTTGAACTGCTTGACAGTTTGGGTGAGGGGAAGGTGCCATCAATTGGAAGTTCATTGGCTGTTATGTCCTTTGCAGGATATAAGCCATTAATTTCCTTGTCAAGAAATAGCACATATACCTGAGGTTACTGTAGCAGTGATCATTCGAACATCTACTGTATCGGTATGCTTAACTTGCACAACTGAACTTTCTGAACATTGTAAATTTGAAATAAAAAGGAATAAATGCTACCAGCATTTGAATGGCTGTCTTCATCATATTTTAAACCACATGTATTACTTCTATGGACACTGTGAAAAGGAAAGTGAAATTATCGTATGCCTTGCAGTCAGCTGTCGTTTTCATTCACTATCTTGTTAACTTTTACTAACCAAATTACGTTTAAACAGCCATGGTCAAGTGCCTGTCTCTTTACCATTTTTATCAAGTGATGGTTAAAATAAAAAAAGGGTTGTACAGATTCAGTGTTTTCTTAAATTAAGATTTTGTTTATTTTCCTTTTTAGTATCTCTGCTAATTAATAGAAGGTCATCGTGGCTGTCTTAAACACTGTGCAGCAAAATAGGATTTTTATTTCAAAATTATACATGATAGTTTGTTTAACAGTTACATTCTAGAGGAATAGAAGTTGATGGTTACTTCTAGTAGCATTTATTTGGCATAGCTAAATTATCAATATCTTATTTGGTGTGTCATTTAATGTGTGTGACATTAATTAAGGAATAGAAGAAAGCAGGGGACCTTTGGTTTAATTTTGTTTTTGCAGGCAATTATCTTCATTTCACATTGAGAAATGATCTGCAGATTTTTTTAAGTCTCTAGATGCCTGGATTCATGACAAGAATGCAAGAATTATGTAACATTATTTATTTACAGAGTTGTAACTTATGCCACAAAAGCTATAATTGGTTCAAAACAATCTCTCTACATATACACACACAAACATATATATATATATATATATATATATATATATATATATATATATATATATATATATATATATATATATATATATATATATATATATATATATATATATATTTATTTATAGAGAGAGAGAATGCCTGTTTGCTGCATTTCTTCTTCTTCTTCCTGTTGAGTAGTATGCCTTGCTCATTTTAAACTAACATGGGTCTGCCGCGGTGGTACGGCAGTAGCATTGCTTCCTCACAACAAGAGGTTCTCCCGTTTGATTCTTGGCTTGGCTTGTGAGTGCCTTCTGTGTGGAGTCTGCATGTCCTCCCTGCAGTTGGGTAGCATTCGAAAGACATGCGTGTGTAAATGGGTGTGCCTTCGTTGAAGGTTGGGTATCGAGCTGACACCTCGGCGTTTCATAAAAATCTACTGCCAATCATTAGTGGACCGGAGTTCCGCTGTGGCGACCCCTTACCAGGAAAAAGCCGAAAGACAAACAACAACAACCATACAACAATTCTTTCTATACCATTTCAACTTTATCTATACTAGATACCTAATTAATACATAATGTGTATGAGTAAGAAATCACAGAAGATAGCAGCTAAAGTTCCTATTAACTTTGACCATTCAGTACTCATCTCTTCAATTTTTCTAGCCTCAGATTATTAGGAAGCAACTGGGCCTTATCAAATGTCTTTTTCTATAGCATGATGGACTCAGTTTCTGCTACTACATTCATTAATGGTTTTAACAGATAAAGCCTGTGGTGTAGTGCTATATGTAAATAAACAAATCATATTTGGCATTTCATTTATGCAGATGAGATTTGCAATAAACTTCTGTTAATGCTTCACTTAGGCACGTGTCTCCAATGTGCAATGCTATTGTGAAAAACGGAAGTAAAATTTTCTGCTAATAAATGGGTTTTAAGACTGCACTCAATAAACCTTAACAACCTTAGAGTTTGTTATTATCCACTTTTTAAATTCAGTGAATGGAATAATGTTGATAGTTTGACAACACATTCCCCAAATGCAGAAACACTGAAAAAGTTTTGCCGAAAGTACTTCTGGCAAAACTGTGAGAAAAAAATCTCTTTTTGCAGTTTGTCATCCCCCCCCCCCATATAGAGGGACACTCACCATATCCCTTGTAATTACCAACTCTGATGTATATCTTATTGTAGATATGCTATGTCTCAGAACCAGAATTTCTCTCTGTCACAGTAATTGGCCAAAACACATTAAGTATTAGCACAGGCAGAAAGAAATTTTCTGAATCTGAGCTTAAGAGTCTGTAAAAGGAGTTTGCTGTTCTTATGATATTCCTCTGTAGTATTCCCTCATTAGGCCATATTAAATCTCTCTCTAAATAATAAAATAATCTGTATACTTCATTTGCAGAGATTCTAATGAAGTTTTTTTTGTGGATTATTTCTGTATGTGCCTATCCTACATGGGATGAAACAGAATTTTCTGAGATATACCTAAGGGAGCACTTCTGTTTATAATATCATCATTTTTTATAAAAAAAAAGGTGTGCCTTGATGCTAAACTAGAATATTTTTTTCCCAATTCCAGGTGCATAAATATCCTCCTGAGCCATCAAGTAGTCAGCCTGATAAATTTTTTTATGCTGTGATTCTCTGTTTGTTTCTTGCAATAGTTCTTGGCTACCTCAACAAATGTGAGCTGTTTGGACTGACCTGATAGAGGAAGGTCATGAAGATACTGTATTAAGAAAGCTTCTTCCAGCCCAAAAGGCTGTGGCATTTTGAAGTTATTATATTTGTAGACATGGATGTCTATAAAAATGTTGTGTTTGTATTTTGTTGATATCAATTATATTTAATGCCAACTTTTTATGAAGATGTTTTGTATGAATATCGACTCTCTCTTAAGCCATATATCCAGTAATAAAGCATGGACAGTGGACCTTTAAGTCAGAAACCGTAAATACTGAGCTGTGGTGTGGCAGAACTACTGCAGTAGGGCTAGACAGCTGGTGGTAGAAATCTTAGATGTAGATGAATATCGCTGGTGAAGTGACACCTCTGACCCCATGTGCAAAAATGGGAAAAAGGAGTTGTGGATGGATCTTTAAACTGCACAGCTAATTTTGATCGATGCAGCCTTACATGTCCTCCTCTCTAATGATAGCTCTTTCCTCTCTCCCATTCAATTTTCTATTTATTTATTTATATTTATTTATTGCATTTGTTGACCGGGAAAGTCCACCGGGCCTAGAAGAGCTCATTTTCAGTGGAGGCCCAGGGAGAAAAGATCCACAAAATTAAAATTAACATACAAAATCTATACAAAAGATTTAAATACAATGTTGATATGTAGAAATTAGGACACAAGGTTGCAAATAAAAACACAAGTTTAACAGGGATATAATTTCATTAATTACAAACAAAGGTCTTAATCTAAGAGAAAGAAAGAAAGAAAGAAAGAAAGAAAGAAAGAAAGAAAGAAAGAAAGAAAGAAAGAGATAGGTTAGTACATAGGATGATGTCATACGGGAAGTTACTATCATGGGAGAAAGTAAATAGTAGAAGTGGCAAAGTGTATGAAAGTCAGCTGTGAACAGGAAAGAAGGCTGCAGAATATCTGAGTTAAAAACATGTATGTTCCAAGGATTTCTGCCTTTTTCCTCTCCTCAGTGATGGGCACACAACTCCTACCTGCTTCTGCCATCAAGCACCTGAGTCACTATTCAGACTTTGGTTATCTGGGTCAGACAGGCCTCTGTCCATCTACATCACTTATGCAAGCAAAAGTTGGTCTATTTTAAGTATAGTCATTTGTGTTCTTGGTTTGCCAAAGTAATTTGGCTAGTGGCAGTGTACTGTAACTACTTCTCCAACCACTGCACTTAATTAAAGGTTCTTGTTAGTCTGCACATCCATAATCCACCGCAAAAAATAACCCACTCCTTCCTTATCTCATAACCCCTAATACAGAAAAGAGTTGAAAGCTATACATAAGGGTTAGCTGTATATCTAGATCATACACTTTTAACAACCCTCTATGGTGGCAGTACCTAAAGAAGCAGTCTGTCAAAAAATGTTGATAAGGTGGAGGAACCAAGAAGAAATTTTCAAAGGACAGTGCAGAAAAAACAGTTAGACGCTAGCAACCTTCATATACTACAAACCCAACAGTATCTCAATCTCCTCAAACCTACTCCATTGCACTTTTCTTAAAACAGGAAAAATAGCATCACAAATGTGACTACACTCCTTGCACTGCAAGTGAAAACCTCTGACATCTAATGAACAAAGATAAAACAAACACTCCAAGGCACAAGGTACTCACAGAAAATTAATTTAGACAGACCTGACTTTTATAAAGGGACAGGGATCCAATCAACGTATACACATATACATACATATATATATATATATATATATATATATATATATATATATATATATATATATATACAACACATATTTCATGCCAAGATACATTAAAAGATGTAGAAAACTGTAAGCAAGGAGAAAATACAGACTAATCTTACTGAAAAAAAACATTTGTAGGAATACTTTAGCTATCATCATTTGAAAAAAAATAAATGATAAGACTTTTCCGAGTTCAGGCTGCTGAATATCACAGCACTTCACATAAGTAAATAGGTTTCTGAATATCTCAGCAGTTCACATAAGTACATCTTGGGAGGCTTAATTACATTGTCACATCTTGATATCTGGATAAGTGCTAAATCCAGTGTTAGTAACAACTTATGGCATGAGGTAACAGGTTCTCGTGGCTCAGAATCTGAGGACTTTGAGATTATTGGCCAGATTTTACAATCAGAGGGCTTTTACTTCCTCATGGTCCTTCTTCCATCTTGGTAGCTTTCATACTGAAATACTTTTGTCTTGTCCACTCTGCGATAGAGATGTTTATTTTAGTGTTTCCATTTACTTTTGTCTTGTCTGCTCAGCAATAGAGATGTTTATTTTAGTGTTTCCATTTACTTTTGTCTTGTCCGCTCGCGATAGAGATGTTTATTTTAGTGTTTCCATTTACTTTTGTCTTGTCCGCTCTGCGATAGAGATGTTTATTTTAGTGTTTCCATTTACTTTTGTCTTGTCCGCTCTGTGATAGAGATGTTTATTTTAGTGCTTCCATTTACTTTTGTCTTGTCCGCTCTGTGATAGAGATGTTTATTTTAGTGTTTCCATTTACTTTTGTCTTGTCCGCTCTGTGATAGAGATGTTTATTTTAGTGCTTCCATTTACTTTTGTCTTGTCTGCTCTGTGATAGAGATGATTATTTTAGTGCTTCCATTTACTTTTGTCTTGTCCACTCTGTGATAGAGATGTTTATTTTAGTATTTCCATTTACTTTTGTCTTGTCCGCTCTGTGATAGAGATGTTTATTTTAGTATTTCTATTTACTTTTGTCTTGTCCGCTCTGCGATAGAAATGTTTATTTTAGTGTTTCCGTTTACTTTTGTCTTGTCCGCTCTGTGATAGAGATGTTTATTTTAGTGTTTCCGTTTACTTTTGTCTTGTCCGCTCTGCGATAGAGATGTTTATTTTAGTGTTTCCATTTACTTTTGTCTTGTCCGCTCTGCGATAGAGATGTTTATTTTAGTATTTCCATTTACTTTTGTCTTGTCCACTCTGTGATAGAGATGTTTATTTTAGTGTTTCCATTTACTTTTGTCTTGTCCGCTCTGTGATAGAGATGTTTATTTTAGTGTTTCCATTTACTTTTGTCTTGTCCGCTCTGTGATAGAGATGTTTATTTTAGTGTTTCCATTATTCTTATCCTTTTTGAAACATCTCTGTTATAGTAGTGAGTTTGCCGGTCTGCTTTGTAGAAGTGGTGTGTGTCGCATTTAAATAAAAGTTTTATTTGCTTGAAAAATAATATAAATATACTTTTTTCAATGTACTCAAGTTAAACAAAGTCCAGAGGTCCTTAGTTTTGTCCATTAAGTCCAGTGTTCTTACATAACTCCTGAATGAATTATCTCTTTATGTGTACTCTTGATTTATTAATATTATTTTTTTATGCCCTTGGTATGTTTCTTATCTTCTTTAAGATGTATCTGCTGTAGTTGCAACAGCTTTGATAATGTAATGAGATTTGATTTTAGTTTCTGATCCAACAAAATCTGAGAAAATGATAAACTCCACTGTTTGTAGCAACGTATTCTACAGCTATAACAGTACAAAGTGTAAAATGTCTTTGCTCTTCAGGATACCTTTTTGTTCATTTAATCTTTTATATTTGAATGGCCTTTGTGTATTTTGGGCTTGTACTAATATGATGAAATATCCACTCAAAGGAAAACCATGCAATTTTTATATTTCTAAATTTTGAAATAACCATAAACTGATGGCTTGTTTATATTGCTATATTATTTTCAAAAATGTATCTATTTTGCTTTCATCTTCTCATTTCTTCAGAGTGTTATATTTTTAGAATCCAATATATCTTATATTGTTAAGTGTATGCAATACTTGGATTTAAGCATTCAATACTTTTCATAATAAACAAAAATAATAAATCTCTGAACTTTGAAATTTTGAAATTGAATGCCATTGTCAGAAACTACAGTCTCTGGTATCCTTTATTTGCAGAGATTCTAACATGGAACAGCACAGCTTTTCTCTTTTTCTCTAACTGTCTAAATGTACTATGTTCAATGCATAGAAATGCTAATGAGCTTCTAAGTCAGCTTTTGTTCCATGTAGCTCTGAATCCCACACGCTCATTTTAAGAGTTATATTCTATTCCAGAATCCAATTGAAATGTAATTCTCTTGCACTTAATCAATAATACTTCTGAACAGTGGTTCCTTTCCTTGCAACAGTTCAACATTTTTTTACTCTGTATGAAGAATTCTTTCTTTACTGTGAACATATCAACTAGACAATAAACATTTCTTTTTCACATACTGAGCTTTCACTGTTTACATAAGAAGTAGCCCCAGAATTTTCATTATTTGGAAAACCATTGTCCTCTAAAGGTACTTTCTCAGTGAGATTATTACATTTTAAGAGCATGAACTACATTCTTATAAATATCCTTATAAAACTGGGCAAACAAAACATGTGCTTTGTTAGCTTACCCAGTTAATTTATTTATTTATATATTTATTTATTTTTAATTTTAAATAAGCTATCATGACATTTGTCTATTTTGTCTTGTAAATGTATTGATGTGTTCAGCCTGTACCCACTCTTTTCTTTTCTCTTCAATCTCATTCTGACACAATATTTTTTTATAATTTATCTTACATGCTTCCATCTTCACCAGCTCTTTTATCTGCACCTTAATAAACTCACATGCTGTATGTAGGTTTTTCTAGTGATGGTACTTTTTCAGTTAATAGCTTATTTTTCACATGATTATGCTGTATGTCACAAACATTTCTGTCAGTTTTTACACAACCATGCATATTTTCAAACCCATAATTCTATATCTAAGGTCAGTCAGTTAAGCAACAGTAGCTTCTAGCAACTGATGACTTTTTATTAAAAAAAAAGGACAGATTATTGTTGTTGCTAACCAATACTCTTTAAACGTTTTTTATTCTCTGAAAGATCAAACATTCTCTATATTTTAAAAGCTACTTTTCCTTTTGCATATAAAAAATTAACCATCTGTGCCTCTTTTGTTTTTCTTAGCTCAGATGTTAAAAATGTGAAACCTTTGATTCTAAGACTTGTAGTCTTCTGCTACGTTAACTTAAAGTTACAGTTTAACTGGAGAGATCAATAATGCTGTTGTTATTAGATTTCTGCTTGCTTTATTGCATTTGCCTTTATTTTAAAATATAATAATGAACAAAAAGTACAAATGACAGAGGAATCTTATTAATGACATTTTAGTCACTCCTGATACCTTGTGGGTGAGAACCAGGACATAACCAGAGCAGATCTGGAGAGACATTTTACTTTAGGTGACGTTGGGAAGACCCCTTATATTAAGAAATTGCACCTTTTCTTAAAAGGACAGAAGCACAATTAATATATTCTGCAATGAAGAAATGATTAAGAAAGTATAGCCACAATCCCCTTGAAAGGTGACTCTTGGGAGGCATGGCCAAGATGGTGGCAAGTTAGCAGCACAATGTCTTAGCTCTGCTATCTTATTTATATTTCTGACAGGAAATATGAAATATTTGAGGTAGTTGACTTACTATTTTCAAAGTCCACCTTTTATTAAAGATTCTGGAAGACTACATTGGATTTATATTCTTCAAATAGTTTGAATTCCTGTCAAATCCAAGCAGAAAGGAAACTGTCAGTTAAGTTCTTCAGACTGAGTTACACTAAAAATAACTCACAGGACTCATCAATAAAGGAGGAATTACAATCTTTACTCAACAGCATCCAAGACCTATCGATAAAACTTGACAATAAAGTTGATCATTTTAAAGAAAAATGTTCAAAGCAAATAGAGCAGTTACAGGAAATAATTATGCAGCACAAAACCCATATTGTATGGAAGAGACACTAAATTATATTGTAGACAGAGTTACAGAAGAAGAACATTAAGCAGAATTTTTACTAAAACAAAATACTTCTTTACTGAACAAACTAGATGATCTTGGAAATAGATCCAGAATAAATAACTTATGCATCTATGGCCTACCTGATCTAATGTTTACAGACTGAAGGAAATCAAACTGTTTTAATCTTGGTTCATAAAGAATGGGGCTCTATTTACACACATTATATGATATTTCATGTTGCATTAATGCATATACAGAACTATTATCCAAATGTCATTTGGGAAAAGGAACAATTGGACATTGCAGAATTATTGTTAGACTGTACTTTAGTGTGCGTACATGAATAAGACATATTACTTTATGGAGTCTTTATAGATTCTAATATATGCAGCTGTTGTTAGTTTTAAATGGATGCTTATATATACTTTCCAAATATACCTACATTGTATTTTCAAGGACATGTATCTAGTCAGTAACAAGTCTAGACATAATTATTTTGCTAGATATATTTTCATTTTGTTGTGATACATTGACTATAAAAGTTTGCACAATATATCTAAGTGTTAATCAATGTTTTAATATTAGTGGAGATAAGTATAAAAAGTGTTCAAAATGTGTAATAACAAGTACTACACATAACCTATGAGTCATTCTGATTGAATCAGTTGCTTTCTGTACAGAGTGTTTATTTAGATAGCTAGACTGGAGAATGAGTATCAAAAGAGGCTTTAGAGAGAATGCTTGGCAGTGCTATTCAAGTGTGGAGATTCATACCTCATTGTTTTTTAGATTTTTTTCAGTTCAACATTTAATAATTCTGTGTTTAAATATCTACCATTGGGTGTCTACTACTATCAATTGCACTACTTTAAAAGATAAATATAAGACATTCTCTTCAATAATATATATGCCCTTTGTTACAATAATAGGTATACATGGCCAATTATGCTTTTAATAATATATGCATGAAGTGTATTTCTGTTAATGTTAATGGTCTAAATAACACTAGTAAAAGGGAAAGTCTATTTAAATATATTAAAATTTATACTGTTCAAATAGTTTTTTTACAGGAAACATATTACAAGATGACATAAACAGATGAAATTCTAATAATTATTCAGTGTTAGAAAGGTCTCATTCTAAAAAAAAAAAGAAAGAAAAAGAAAAGTGTACCAATCTTATGGAAAAATTATGTTTTAATGCCGAAAGTCATTAATTCATATTATGATAGTACTGGGATCTTTTGTTTATTATTGTTGAAAATAAATGGAAATATTTACACATTAATTAATCTTTATTGAATCTTTGGGCTGGGAGTTAAAGTAGTCAAGCATCAATTTGAAGATATAAAGCAATACTCTAAAGGAAGTATAATGCTCGCAGGTGATACTAATAAAAAAGTACATGTAGGAAAACTGTGACTTCAAAGGCATTAATTGACTTTATTGATATATTTAGAATTAAAGATATAAATGAATACACTGAGCAAAATTCATTATTTTTACACATTATTCACACCACCATGGCATTCAGTCCAGAATAGATAGAGTATACATTTCAAAAGGTATAAAAAAACAGATAAAGTTAAGGTTATTACCTGTCCTTTATCTGATCATAATGCAATCACATTTGATTTGGAAATTAATTCAAAACAAAGTTTAACTATTGCTAGAATACCATCATACAGTGGATATAAAATGTTTACACACCCTTGTTAAACTCACAGGTTTTGTGATATAAAAAAATGAGGCCACAATAAATTATTTCAAAACTTTTTCCACCTTTAACATGACATATAACCTATAAAATTCAATTAAAAAAAAAAAAAAAAAATTTCTTAGGGGGAAAAATATAAAAAATAAAAAATGTACAATACACTGGTTGTATAAGTGTGCACACCCTTAAACTAATACTTTGTTGAAGCACCTTTTGATTTAATTACAACATTCAGTCTTCTTGGGTACACACCTGCCATCAATTAAAGAGTCTCTGATTAACCCTAAATAAAGTTCAGCTGTCCTAGTAAGATTTTCTTGACATTTGCTCAGTTGCCTGCTACAGCAAAACCCATGATTCACAGAGAGCTTACAAAGCATCAAAGGGATCTCATTGTTTAAAGGTATCAGTCAGGGGAAGTGTACAAAAAATTGCCACAACATTGGATATACCATGGAACACAGAGAAGACAATCATCAAAAAGTGGAGAAAATATGGAGCAAGAGTGATATTGCAAATAACTGGACATCCCTCTAAAATTGAAGACAAGACAAGATGAAAACTGATCAGGGAGGCTGCCAAGAGACCGACAGCAACACTGAAGGAGCTACAGGAATTTCTGGCAAGTACTGGTTGTGTACTACATGTGACAACAGTCTCTCATATTATCCATATGTCTGGGCTATGGGGTAGGTCTGCAAGACAGAAACCTTTTCTTACACAGAAAAACATCCCGCCCTGGCTAAAATCTGCAAAACCATACATCATGTCTCCCAAAAACATGAGGGAAAATGTGTTATGGTCTGATTAGACCAAGGTTAAACTTTTTGGTCACAATTCCAAAAGGTACATTTGGCACAAAAACAACACTTCGCATCACCAAAAGAACACCTTCACCATGGTGAGGCATGGTGGTGGCAGTATCATGCTTTGGGGTTGCTTTTCTTCAGCTGGAACTGGGGCTTTAGTCAAGTTGGAGGGAATTATGAACAATTCCAAATACCAGTCACGTATGGCATAAAACCTTCAGGCATCTGCTAGAAAGCTGAAGATGAAGAGGAATTTCACCTTTCAACATGACAATGACCCCAATCATACATCCAAATCAACAAAGGAATGGCTTCCCCAGTAGAAAATTAAAGTTTTGGAATGGACCAGCCAGAGACCAGACCTAAATTCAATGCAAAATCTGTGGGGTGACCTGAAGATGACTGTGCACAAGAAATGTCCTCACAATCTGACAAATATTGAGCAATTTTGCAAGGAAGAGTGCGTAAATATTGTCAAGTCAAGATGTGCCATGCTGATAGACTCCTACCCAGGAAGACTGAATGCTGTAGTTAAATCAAGAGGTGTTTCAACAAAGTATTAGTTTAAGGGTGTGCACACTTATGCAAGCAGCTTATATGTTTTTTATTTTTTATAATTTTTCCCTAACATATGTGTTTGTTTTTCAGTTGAATTGTAGACAATATAGGTCACATTAAAGGTGGGAAAGTTTTGAAATGACTTATTGTGATCTCATTTTTTATATCACAAAAACCTAACAGTTAACAGGGTTGTGTAAACTTTTTATATCCACTGTCTTTAACTAATTTAAAATGCTTTAAGGAATTTTATATTAAAGCGATACACACTTTCCTAAATATAAATCTCACCAAAGATATATCAGAAATATCTGTCTGGAATTCTTTATAGTCATACATTTATGGCAACGTTTTATCCTGGTTTATTAATAAGAAAAACACAGTGGAATAAAGATTTGTTGGCTTTGCAAACAAAAATTGATAAGTTAAAGTTAGAGATCCAAAAAGGTAATAACATTTTAACAAATAAATTTGATAAGATGAACAAGAAATATTTAGAAACTCTAAACCATGAAACTATGATTAATTTAGAGATGATTAAATTAAGTTCTTACTCTATGAACCCCAGAAGCCAATGAAGACTAGCAAACAGAAGAAAGATTATTAAATTTAATCAGATAAAAGAAGTTTATATTCCAGGTACTAAGAGGAGAGTTTCAGACTTAGAAGGCATTTTAGAGGCATTTAAAATATATTTTAATTCACTTAAATTGCATATCCCAGAACCAGAATCATAAAATGTAATAAAATATTTTTTAGGAAATTCATTAAGAATAAATTATTAGATGATCAAATAAAGCTATCAGATAAGCCAATTACAATGAATGAACTTAAGTCACAAATTAATAAGTTGAAGTTAAATAAAGCTCTTGGAATTGATAATATTATTCCTGAAATGTATAAATTGCTAACTGAAAAAGCTTTAGTCCTCTTGTTAAAAGTGTTTTCTTTAGTTAATGAAAACAAAAACATCTGCCTTCTTGGAAATATACATTAATATCTCCAATTTTAAAGTCAGAAAAAGAGGCAAACAATTTTTCATTTTACAGACCAATATCACTATTAAATGTAGAGTATTAGATGTTTATAGCAATACATGCTATTTGAATCAAACAGTTACTACCTTATTAATAGATGAAGATCAAACTGGCTTCATAAAAGATAGAAACACATATGATAATATTAAAAGAATACTTACAATAATTGATTATGTTAATATCACATGAAGGTAATATGACTTTAGTGACTTTAGCCATCAATATTCCTGTTGATTCAGACAATTGAGATTATCTATTGCTGGCTTCAGAATAATATGGGTTTTCACAAAATTGTATACAATTAATTAAATTATTGTATGAAAAATCCCTAGTTCATATAAGGATTGGATCACACACATCTAGATCTATTACAATCACCAAGGGTGAAAAACAGGGATGTTCTCTTTTCCCACTGTTGCTTCCTCTGGCTATAAACCTTTTGCAAATTGTATTAGGAAGAATGCAAATATCAAAGGCATACATTTTCGAAAGTGTTTAGTGTTGAAGGTTCAGCTGTTTGTAGATTAGATCTTACCAACTCTGAATGATGACATAAATTCATTACTAGATCTATTTGACAGAATGGATCTTTGTCAAAAATTTCTGGCCTTAAATTTAATGAAAATAAAACTAAGATATTGCTTATAAATTGCAATAAGAAATGCATAAACAAGATGTTTGCTAAATATATACTTTCTGATAATAGAATTAAATACCTAGGGGTTACAGTAACAAATGATATGAGTGAAACATTAACAATTAACTATACCAGTATCTTAAATAAAATAAAATGTCTCATGGATAGATGAAATAGATTCTTTACTATGGAAGATAGATTTTCCTAATTAAAAAAATTATTTTTCTAAAGTTGTTATATTTTATACAAGCTTTTCTGCTTCCCTCTTTAATCATAATATACATGAATTCAATAAATTAATGTTGAACCTTTTATGGTACTCTAAAAATCCCAGAATAGTATTAACTCAACATTTAAACAATTGGAAAGCAGGAGGAATTAGTCTTACTGACACTGAAATGTATGCCCTATCATATTTTATTAAACAGTTACATTATGGTTAAATGTATCCTATTCAGCTAGATGGAAACAAATACATGAAAACATCTGGTTAAAATCAAGTCATTCATTGGTGTTGTAATACATAAAAATCCTGCCTAACAATTGTCATTGGATGATAAGACAATATATATTAGAGAATAAAAATAAACATGTACGTTCCAGATATATAATCAATACCTTAACCACATTTAAAACTATTTGAAAAGAAATCCACATATCAAGGCTTGGTCATTTATACTATACCCTATTGATTGTACACTGAATAATACTGATAGTTTTTATGTTATCAAAATGAAGATATTTAGGGGGGAATTAATATATTAGCATCACCTGATGGATTCAGGAAAAGTTCTTCCCATGAATCAAGTCATGAATAAATTTAACACAGAAAGTGAAATGTGGTTAGTAATACAAGATCTAAGGCATTATGTTATACGCAAATTGGAGTTAATGCATTCATCAATTAGGCAAAATGCTTCTAAGTTTATTGAATTCCTGATTACTATAGGTAATCAATCAGTACAAAGAAAAGGTTATTTGTCCAAAATATACAAAATAATTAAGAATATAAAAATATATCATAAAGAAAATTTGGGGGACTGCTATAGAACAATTAATGAGCATTCCCCTAGTGAAAGAGATAAAAAAATAATACTTATTTCTTCAAAACAAACCTGCCTTTCTTTACAATGGAAATTATTTTCTTTGAAATTTATTCACGGAATTTATATTATACCTCACAAAATGGAACTAATGTTTGGTAAAGATAATGGATGTTGGAGATGTAAGTTAAAATTGAAAGCAAACTGGCAACACATGTTTTATGATTGTAAATTGCTCCGAACATATTGGGATAAATTGAATTATTTTTTCCACACTGTTTGTAATGACAAGTTTCAGTTAACCAAATCACTGGTTTTGTTTTCACTTTTATAGCCCTTGTTAACTATAGCACACAGCTTAAATACTATGGATTGGAAGAGTGAGGCTTCCCCTACATTTAAAGAATTCAAGAAATGTACATTGTTTCTCAAATCGAAATAGCTGCTACCAAGATGAGAACTAAAAGAATCACTTCATACTACAACATTTGGCAAAACATTGTAGAGATATTGGAGAGAATAGACTTCAATATATTATGAAATTGATTTGTAGTCTGAAGATAACAAGTGTATTTATATGGTTAGACACCTTTGTAAATATTTTTTGTTTTATTCTGGTTTGTTGTTATGAAGTTCCTTTTCTTTTAAAAAAAATGTGTGTGGCTGATCTAATCAAAATGCATGATTCTATTTCAAATTATGATAATTTATATTAATTTAAAAAAAAAATCAATAAAAATACTTAAAAAAAAGAAACCTGACTCTTTACCTCCTTGCTGTTTTCTCTATCGTGGTGATAATATCAGAGCAGGAGAACATTAAGGGTTAATCAGCCTGTGTCAGGAAGCTGATGGTCATTCTGGAAGGGACAGTAAAGTATATATGAAAAACTAGTGATTAGGTCCACCATAATGTTTTGTAATGCATCTAAGTTTTAAAAATATAAGAAGCCAAGGTCTTGAGAATACACATGTAAACCTTAGAATTGGATTTAAATTATTTGCAAATTCTTTTTCAGAAAGGTCACAATGTAATATTTAATAAGTCCATAATTATGCCAAATCAAGACACAGCTAAGATATCAGCAAACTGCCATTAGAAAGACCTGACTGGTAATATCCATATTAGAATTTTCAATAAACCAATTTAGAAAATGTATATTTTTCATGTAATGAATAGTTTAAATGACTTCAGCTCTCTAGATTGGAGGGATAAGCCTGCCTGGGCCACAAATTTCTGTGGTTAATTTAGAAAAGCATAGCCAGTGAAAAATACATCAGAGAAGGGTGGGGGTACATGAAGAATGATGCCCTTTATCTACTATATTTGCCTCTAATAAGTGGATGTCAGTAACAGAAAAAGCAGTAAAAACCAGGATATGATCTTTGTGCTTCAAAGCCATTCTTGGGCAGATTTTATTAACAAATAGGTGACAGTATGCACACAAAGGAAGAAATCATATCAGTCCCTTGCAGTCAACAAATTTGCCAACTCAGTTGCCTAGGGTAGAGGATTAGGCAATAGAAATATGCCTTTATTCGCCACCATAATTGACAAGATTAAATGGGGTAGATATGTGAAATAGTCCTTTGGTCTGTGCGCAGTCAGAGTTTATCCTTAAATGTGGATAGATGTATTTAGTGGGGAGAAGCCAAACCTCCAAGATTCTTGGGTGAAGACATGAGCCCAGTCTCCAGCTGGTAGATAGTAGGACATAATGTCTGGCAGAAAGTGTCTTCAGTCTTTGGTAGATGATGGCCCTTTCCAACCAGTCAGTAGAAGAGCCAACAGTTTCTTGGGGACAAATGAGATCAAGACCTGTGTGTGTTAAGTGGTTTGGGGGAGGGGGAGTCTAGAAAAATAAAGCAAAAAGCATATAGAAATAAACAGTTTAAATGGCTTGATTCAAGAAGCTTCCTGAAAAATGTGCTTATCAATGTGCTGTTTAAACTGAAAGGAATCATAGGAAGTTCAGGGTTATTGAGCCTTATGAACATTAGGCCGTGCATATCCTACCCTAAACTGTACTAGTTCCATGACATCAGTCTTGCTTGCGTAATTGTAATATAATCACCTGAATATACAACAGCATTATGCCTTAGAATGGACATATTAGGTGTTGCAACTTATAATATGAGACAATTTATTTTTTAAATCAGGGGACAATACCTTTGCACTACTGATTTGAAATCTGTGTCCCCCAACCTGGACTACAAATACATTGGCTTAGATAGATAGATAGATAGATAGATAGATAGATAGATAGATAGATAGATATTTGCATATTTACATACACTACACCCACCACACGAATATATGTATGTATGTATGTATGTATGTATATATATATATATATATATATATATATATATATATATATATATATATATATATATATATATATATATATATATATATATATATATATATATACATATATATATATATTTATATATATATGTATATAGAGAGAGAGAGAGAGAGAGAGAGATATAGCCATACAGAAAATACCTTTGTATTCAAAATTCTCACAGTTTAATGCACAGATGGCATGTATTTACCAATGAGCCATGAACAACTGAACCTTGAGTAATTAGAAAATAACTTTTCATAATCCTGATGAGGCAGGAATGCATAGCTCTTACTGGTATGTGGTTACTTCACCCTTATTAATCTTAACACATTTTAGAATGCAATGTTTCACCATTGCATGTGAGAATCATTAGATGTGTGGGGCTGTTCAGAAAGGCTTCATTAATAAAGATATAGAATAGTCGCAGAATCTGAAATTTTGTAATCTTATTAATAGTAAAAAGAAACACTTTTCTGTAGTTTTAGAAAACGATTATTTTTTCAAAGTGCAATGTGGCTATTTAGTCAACCATTATTAAAGTGTACAGTGCTATGATAAAAATCTGAAATTTTATAATCCTCTTAATGAAGTAATGATGATAATAGTAATAATAATATTAATAATAATAATACCTTTCTTAAGTGATAGAAGAGGGTTACCTGTATTCAAAGCTCTGGTCCATTCCGAAAAACTTTTTGCTACAGAAGTTTCCAATTAAGCTGCAATGAGTTTATTCAAAATATCACAAGTTATGTATAGCAATAATGCAGCTGCTCTAGTATTAAACAAAAGCTCAGTTTATTATACTAATTTCAGCTTGCAGTTGCTTTTCCAAGCCTGCATAAAATGAGCTCTCTTTCTCTCTCTCGCTCTCTCTCTCTTACAGCAAGCTGCTTTTCTGTATTACTTTAATTTACTAAATAGGGTTTTGATGCCAGTTTTAGTTGGTAATCAACTGAAGAAGCAGAGTTCAATTAAATAACTGAAGTTTGACTGTGTTACCATCAGCTATATACAGTAATACGTTTCAGCCTGTCACTCATTACTGCATCTTTCCATTAAATGTGGAAGGAAAGCAGCCCTGCATGAAAGCAGCCTTTGGTCATTACTTTAATTAACTCTTCACATTTTGGAAATTAGAAAAATTATTTATGCTGCTTATATATTTTACAGCAGCATGTAAGAAATGTCTTCTTAAAAAAATATATCACAAATTTTGTGATGTAATGCTAGCCAACATATTGGCTCCAGTAAGATGAATATTTATTGATCAAAGACACAGCTGTCGCATTTTACTTTATGTGGCTTATTTTGCCTTGAAGGTTTCTAAGGTCGAAAAGGTCATATACCTTAGTTTGATGGCCAGCAACTGTTGTTACAGACCAACATCAAGCTGAGTAAATCATTTCATATAACAGTTAAAGATATAGCAAGAGCAGTGTCCTAGCGATCATTAAAAATAAACAACAATCTCTTTCTTCCTCTCATCTCAAGGGTCTTGCTTGTTTCTTCCTACAGTGCTGGCCAACAAGGCTCCAGCATGTGATTCAATTAACATAACTAAGAAACTCCTGCCAGAACCATTATGATTTCATTTGGTTTCCCTGCATCATGTATTCTAGCCTAAAGCTGCTTTATTTATAGAGACAACTACTTATCAATATAGTTATTTAAACAATTATAATGACAAGTTGCTTAAAGGAAGATGCAATTGTGCAAGTTTATTTATTTATTTGTGTACTTATTTATTTTATTTAGTTACATTCGTTTATCAGAAAACTTTAACTAGGTAAACAAACCCCTTTCCAGAGGAGGACCGGGGAGAAAAGTTCAACAAGAAATAATAACAGCAGTACATATACAACATGCAGAATACTCAAGTAACATTTAGTAGCATTACAAAGTGAGGATAAATAATAAGATAATTTTGACATGAACAAGTATTTTTTTCAGCAACATAGACAGCATTGGGTGTAGTACATTAGGTCAAATATAATTGTATACATTTTGTCATATGAAAAGTAGAAGACAGACACATAAGAGCAATGGGAGAAGTGAATAGATGAGAAGAGAAGAGGTAATCACTTATATGTATGTATGTTTTCATACAAGAGATATTTTTGGAACAGATTTAGCCTGGGGAATAGTAGGGACATAGCCAGGAAACAAGCAGGAACAGTTATAATTTATCTTTGAAGATATTTGTGTGCTATTGTGCAGTCTGATTGGAGGGGAATTGAGTTGTAGGATTTTGAGATACAATTTGAGCAAACAGCCTTTCTTGTTCTGCTGTGAGATTTATGAACTGATAGGAAATGTTTATCAGTATTGAATAGCACTTGTGGAGCAGTAGTATACCACTTAGGCAAGATATTTTTTTCAGGATGCAAGACTAAGCTCTGTACAAATTGAAGCTGACAATAGGTGAGGAGACAAGATAGTTCAACCCATTTCAAGCAACTGAGGGCAATACAGTGATATGTGAAGCAGGGCTTGTTGGAAACAAATTGGCTGTTTTATCATAGCATTGTTCTAGTTTAATTGTCCTGGTGGACTGAAGATTGATGAAAATATGAGATGCATTCAAAAGTGTAGGGAGAAGGCAGATAGATGTTAATGTTATCCTGCTGTTGGTTTCCATCAGATACTGTTTGGCTCTGCAGAGAAGATCTAACTTCTGATATGCATTTTGATTTGTTTGTTGGATGTGGTAATTGAATGTCACCGTGTCATCTACTGTAACCCTTAATAATTTAGTATTGGAGACTATTCTCAATATTGTGTTATTTGGAGAGGGGATTTGAAAGTTAGCTTTGCATTTGGTATTAGACTAAGGAGTGACAAAGAAAAGTTTTGACTTTTTTGGGTTTAGTATAGGTCTGACTTTGCAAGCCAGTTTTCTATTGAGGAGAATGAATCTTGTGGGATCTGTTGGAGATGAATGTGATTTTGTACAGGACAGATGATCATCCGTGTACTGGACTAGTTTGGCTTGCCTTCAGGCAGTATGTTAATTACTGATAAATACATTAAACAGGAGTGATCCTGGTAAGGGAGCCTAGAGGAGCACTGGCAGAAACTGATATAAAGGTAGAGATATTAGATTGCTATTTAACCATCTGGGATCTGTCTGAGATAGCTAAGGAACCAGGAGAAACTGTGGTAGGACAAATCAAGGAAGACTATCTGATGGAACAGTTTATTATGCCTGATAGGGTCAAAGGTAATAGACAGGTCAAAGAATGGCAGATTCAGTATTACCCGTACTGTGGCTATAAGTAATCACCTGAGAAGACCAACAGTAGTACTATGCTTTGGTCTAATGCAACATTGAGAGGCAAATATTGTTAAGAATGTAGCTAAGGGGTTGAGCATGAAAATTTTTTCTAAGATTTATGATACAGTGAAAGTATGGCTGTGGTTCTATATTACGAAAGATCAGTTAGGTTTTCCCCTTTATGCAGGGGCAGGATGAATGATTTCTCCAATAGGGAGGGAATAAACAATTGGATGGATCTGCTAATGCATATTGATTTTGGATTTGCAGTGGCATCTGCTGAGATTTTTAGGTATTCAGCAGGTAGGTTATCTGTAGCTAAGGGTGGTAGGTTTTGAATTTAGGGGCGCTTTTTAATAACAGAGGTTGAGATAGTGTTGAAGAAAATTTTATGGTTGTCACTGAGTTTGATGTTAAGCTGGTTTGAATAGTTAATGTCTTTTGTAAACAGTGATTTAATGGAGTCAGTGAAGTGGGAGGTTGATAATGAAGCAATATTGTCTGGGTGCATGTCTGAATAGGGCCTTGAATAGCAATTAGAATGCTTTATCCTATCAGTGTATAAAAGTTTTTAGATAGAGCTCCAGAAAAAAAATTGAATTTTTTTTTGTGATTTATTTTTAGATTAAAATAGTGATTTATTTTATTTTTTGTAACTTTTGTTTTGGTTTGATTGTGAAGGTGTCAGATTTTTTTGAGATTTTAGTGCATTTTGTTAACGTGCCATGTTTTCCACAAGTTATCCCTATCCTGCAATAATTTTTTTGGCTATTGCCAGAGGTGAATTTCTTCTTTCCCAAAATCTCCACATTGAGGAAGCGAATAGCTAATACCAAACAGCTTTATTGAAAAATGTTGAGAGCTTTCTTCCCTTCTATAACAAGGGACTTCTTCAGAACAAATATAAGAAACACAACCCCAGCCTTTTATAATAAATAATAACACTAATTAGTATAATGCATCAATTAAACTTAGAGACATACCATATTAAAATCTCTATACTAAAACTAAGACCCTATGAGGTAATACCATATTTAATATTAAGTAGTTTAAATCACAAAACTTATATATGTAAAAACATAGTATATATTTAAATATATATGTACATAATTAAAACCAAATGCTGACACCTATGGGGCAAAACCTTACCCTAGTATATTTTTTTAACTTTAAGATGCTAGATATACTAATAGCTTAATTTATACCTGGGTGCCTTGTGGCATCAAGCTTCAACTGCCATCTTAACTCGCACACATCTAAATGCACGTCTAGACATCTACCTTGTGGATCTTTATACAAGTGTTGAATCACAATAAATCGAAAAACATGGTTCCTGCATTCATTAATGTGTCTTGCAAGTGCATTTGTTTGCCTACCATGTTGGATGTCTAATAAATGTTTCCTTATCCTATTTTTAAAAGATCTGGAAGTTTTGCCTACATAAAAAATAGGGAAATTGAGACACTTTGCCACATAAACCACATTAGTGCTACTACAGTTATAATGCCCATTGATCCTAAGTGTTTTCCCATTCAAGATAAACTTCTCCCCTGTTTCCAAAATACAGGGACAAAACTTACATTGCTTATGTTTATAATTTCCCTTACTTCTGTTCAAACTAATCTCTCTATTATACTTAAACACTTCAATTATATTCTTGAAGGACCTGTATTTTTTTAAAAATAATTTTAGGTTTTCCCCAACTTTTTGTCTCACATTAAAATCAAATTATAATATGTCTCAGTTATTAAAAGTAATATCAACAATATTCCATGCACCCTGGTAAAAAAAATGGAATAAAACCTGAATTAATACTTTTCTCCATATTATTACTACTTTCATTATTAGCATCCTTGCTATATTTTAAAATAGGTTTATATAAACCAATTTGCCATTTATAAATTACTTCTTCACTAATTTCATCAAGTAAAAGTCAGAGTTATGTAGTATATAGCTCTATAGTTTAGTTCTGCATGTAAATGATAAGTCTACTATATGTGTGAAACAGAAGCTGTAAGTTAAATCTACTGTTTGTGACATAAATGGTTCTGAGGAAAGAGAGACAAACTAGAGGGGATAAAAAGTAGACAGAGAAGATGGATAAATAGGAGAAGAGGGAAGAGTTAGGGTGATAGAGGTGATAGTGAAGCTAGAGAGGATAAAAAGTAGACAGAGAAGTAGGATAACTAGGAGAAGAGGGAAGAGTAAGGGTGATAGAGGTGATAGTGAAGCTAGAGAGGATAAAAAGTAGACAGAGAAGATGGATAAATAGGAGAAGAGGGAAGAGTTAGGGTGATAGAGGTGATAGTGAAGCTAGAGAGGATAAAAAGTAGACAGAGAAGTAGGATAACTAGGAGAAGAGGGAAGAGTAAGGGTGATAGAGGTGATAGTGAAGTTAGAAGGGGAGAAAGAAAAAACAGAAGGAAATAGAAGGGAGTGAGAAGAAGGGGGGGAGAATCAATAATGAAGAGTTTGGGTATGTAGAGGGAGAAAAATTAAAAAAAAGAAGTTGAGGTAGTGTACTAAGGAAGGAAGAAAGGGAAAGATTCAGAGGAATGATCCAAGATTTCATGTCATACCATACAGCATTTGTACAATAAAGCCATGCAATACTAGAGGAAGAACAGAAACTGTCAGGATTAATTATAGATCAGAATAATTTCTTCCAAGTACATGTTAAAATATAATCATACAAATTACTTGAGCAGCTAAAAATAGTATATAATATTGTTTACTTGTTAGTGCTGGATACCAGGTAAGCTCTGTTTATCAATATCCTTTTAACTAGATTAAAATATGCTTTATCTCTAACAGCATGTCACTTTAGACAAAACACCAAGATAATTTTAAAACAGATAATACAAAACGTATCCATCTTAGTCCTCATGCTGAACACCACTTTGTGACTCTAAAAAAAGGCCAGACGTTTATCAGTCACTGCTAGTTTCACCTTCTTAGTAAATTCTTCCATTTAAGCTTAAATATGGTAACTACTGTTCACACCATAGGAGTGAATGGGAGATGGCCATTTTCTCTCCAAAAAGATGCAAGTAACACCCTACATGGATCACTGTTGCACACCTGACTGTGGTGAAAATGTTTCTCTAAAAGAGTGCCAATGGTTTGGAACTCTCTTTCTGACAAACCTATAGATTCAAATGATTTAAATAATTAACAAAAAAAAAACAAGAAAGAAAGAACATCTGATGAAAAATGAATAAATGACTTATTTTCTGATCCAGGATAAACAATGGATCATACTTCTGTACAGGATCTTTACAAGCAGTCTCATTTATCTTTTGGCTTAGTCTTTATCTATGGTAATTATTAACCTGATAATAATTGACATTTATATGTACATGTGCATGTATGTAAATAACTCTTTAAAAACAGCTTTACACTGCACAGGAAGGCAGAATGAATTTGGACTGTGCATGTACAAAACAGTGCATATACAACCTATGTGCCACTGAGCAGCAAGAAAACAGCCTTGTTGAACTTTTCTGTTATGTTTCTCAAGCATCATGTGCACAGGTATTATAGTCTCAATAATATTTGCTATTCAACATATATATTTAATTATAAGACAAACAGCTTTATCACTAAAAGAAGACCAGCCAAACAAGGACAAATGAATTCAATTGTCTTTTACTATCATGTATAATATACTGAAGGTTGCTCATTGTATGTCTGAAGTATAACCAAACTATCCACTTATACTGTGCTGATGAGGTCAATAAAAAGGTTGAAACATGCAAGTCTACAGCTAGTGGGGTTTGATTTTATTGGCCTAGATGTAACCATAAAGACTTAAAAGTTAAAAGAAAGTCATGGACATTCAGAAGACATGTAAATGAAACATCTGATGTCCTTATGGGGTCATTTGCATATATCCCATGGACCTCCATTGTAGGAGGCTTAAGGTATCAGACAGTGAAAACTCTAGCTTGGTTGTATTTTTCTTATAGTTTGTACTGAATGGCATGTCTATGTGACCTTTTTAACCTTTGGTTTGGTCATAATTTATTTGACATAAATGTCCTGTGCCATATCTGAAAAGGGTCCTTGGTCCAGTCCACAAATCTGATAAGCAAACTTAAATATATATATATATATATATATATATATATATATATATATATATATATATATGTGTGTGTGTGTGTGTGTGTGTGTGTGTGTGTGTGTGTGTGTGTGTGTGTATAAAGTCACTTGTTTGTGGAAATGCTTAAGTACATATTGAGATATACTTGCAAAAATATTATATTTGCACTATAGCATAACATACATGCATGCTGACAATTAATTTTTGTATCTCCAACACATTTGCATGAAATTCTCTTCAAAAGCAAGTCCATTTTTCCAGGTATTGAGAATGGCATAGTGGTTAAGGTGCTTACCTTACAGACATAAAGTGCACAATTTGATTCTCACATGGAGTAATTGGCTAGTCTTAAAATGCCCCACAAGGGTAGTTAGCCTAGTACTTATGTAAGTATGACAATATTAATGTAAATATCTATTATCACGCTCCACTTCAGTAAAGGAACAACACACAAATTCAACCTTTATTAACTTAACAAAAACATCATAACTTTATTGCATCATTTAATTTATTAATCACAAGAAATAACATCCTTTTAACCAATCATCAGGGCAGCGTATCTCCACTCACCTAGCTCGAACAAGCAGCGTCTTTATCTCTTCTCACTTATTCATAATAATCAAGGAGCTTCCA